>NC_134574.1:150761933-150884433 GCF_050947875.1 Dermacentor variabilis
TGCGTATTGCGTGGACGAAAGCGTAAATACTGTGTCCAAGACATCTTTATATTCATAAATACTGTTCTTCATTTCTTATGGGGGCTCAGAGGGGGAGGGGGGGTGTTAGTTTTACGCGAAGCGTCTTTTACCCGATACAAGGCGATTTGCAGTATACTCCTATCTAGCCTCCATTTCTGGTCTCTCGAAAAAGAAAAAAAAAGACTATGGGCCCATCGATGCTTTGATTTGAACTAAGGTCGAGCACCGCAATAGCCCGATGTTCCGCTCATTAGACTCCAGACGCACGACTCCTCCCATGCCATCTCTTGTTGACGCACGCACCATGTCGCATGGTAACAGACTGCTCACAAAAGCGAGAGCGCGCTAATTTCCTTTCTCCTTCCCTAGTGCCAGCTAGCGTTTTCAAACGGCACTGCACCAACTTCGACATATGTTCGTTTCTTCACCAGAGCACAATAAATCAGTCGTCGTGCCGTAGCCGTCCCTTTCTTCGTCACACTACCGTTACTGACGTCAAGCCACTGTCGTCGTAGTCGCACACAACTGCTCACCTTAGATGGACACGTTGCATTATGAAGGGATTCTTCGCGTATCCCCTATTGAACCTTGCGTAAACTCGAGACACTTGTTGCACAAGTGGAGATAGTTGTCATATATAGATGCGATTGGTGGCAGACATAAATGAATAGAAACAATATATAAACAGCAACCCTTCAAAGTTTGGATACAAAGAATAATATATCAGCGTTGCATGTCCCTGAGGAGTCCTTTTGCCTTACACAAACAAGCAAGACGAACCTATACATACCTGAATTATGACTCTGTTGTAAAACCTCCTTATTTTGGCATATTCAGTGAGTTTACGCCCTGCGCAAGAACAACGCCTACATGTCCACCGGACTGACAGCCGCGCAACAGTAACGAAAATTAGAAGGCTTTTTATAGAACACTTATCCCCAGAAGGTGGCTGCCAAAAAACGCGACCAAGACCACCACCTTGGACTCTGGACCACCACCTTGGCTCTTGCAGGCTTCAATATAAAGCGAATAATTCACGTCAGCAGGGACAGCTCTATACCTGCAGCCGTTAAACTCAACTGGCCACAGGCTAGCCGGTGACATGCGCAGCCACTGCCGGACCCTCAAACACTTTCTGACAAATGCGAATATTGCTGATCGATAATCGCCGCTATATTATCAGAATATATATACGGTCCTCGAACGAACTCTCAACTCTGAACTCTAAACCTGTCGTCTAGGCTAGAGCAGCCAGTGAAGTCACGTCCTGACCCCTGGCCAGTCGTAGTGGCCACAGCTGGCAGCAGAATTAGCGGAGGCACGATATTAGACAGATTTATCTTGAGCTCCAGGGAACTCTATGAGCCTCTCGCTTCGTCGCCAACAGACCATACCCACCTCTGTTCTTGAGCAGCTCCAGTAGGAACATATTTCGAAATTACATTTAACGAAAAAGGCGATTGAAATGTTCCGGTTTCGCAAAAACCCTCCCGGGCAACACAGAGGCACTTGTATCCATAAGAGGACTTCGCCGTTGCCAAAATTAGTTGTAATTCTAGCAGATAATCCAGCAAATGTGCATGCTTCTGTAAGTGTTATTCCGTACGCTTTTCTTAAACGCTGCACCATCGGGTACCACAAATGGCACGCCGGCAGCCCAGCCTATTCTCTGGATTCCCGTCATACGTGCTCGTCTATGTAGACTAATCCTGTTAAAAATACGATCAGCGATTTCAAGTCTGCGACCTTCGAAAGCATGCGACTCCTGCAAGCCCTGCAAGGAAGTTCAGTATTTACCAGAGCTTCTTGTGCTTGCTCCAACTCCCTAGTTGTTAGCGCTTTTATACGTTATTATGCAGCTCATAATACCGCGCTTTTTCTATCTCTTTCGTACTTATGACATTTTAGGGAAGCCTACTAAAGAAGAAGGAAAACACAGCATCCCGCTGAGCTTTTAAGTGCAGTAGCCAAGCGTTAGAGATGGGTGGCTCTAAATCGAATTAGCGAAATGTCCCGGGCACGAGATTCCCCTGGAGACGTGTCCTTGGCGGGGTGTTCTTATAGCGCTTAGGGCGAATAGAGCTGGTAGTAGGCGTCATAAATACGGATGACTGTCAACTTCTGACAGCGTCCCAAATGACTCGCGTGGCTTGTTTTGGCCGCACCATGATTTCCGTCGCGAGATTGCCAGATTTTTTTTAATGATAGTTGCGTAGGTTCAAATTTCGTATATTCAATGTCCGCATAATCATTACACTGCTTTTGTTCATCAGCAGGTCCCTTGTCCTCATGGGGAAAAGCGGTTTGCTCTCAGTGACGCTTTCGCTGTTGTCTTGCTGAGAATCACGACCGGCTGTCCCGCCCGCAGAAGTGAAATATAAGGAAGTGATCGCATAATAATTTTATTCAGATGTTCTTGCAAGTATTGCAAGAATGATACGAATTATATATGTCTGTCTTTCGTAACTGCTTTCAATAACGTAAATATATCTGTGTTACATGTACAGTCGGAAATTTTAGGCCCTTGTGGAAAAAAAAAGCGCTCATAATGATGGTTTGTATCTGTTCTTTGTTTCAGTACGCGAGTACTTTTCAGTACTCCAGTGAAGTATGTTTCCGGCTGCCTACGCTTGGTCAAACGAGCATAAGACATTGCAGCCCTTAGGCGAGTGTTGCCATGACAGTTGCGCTTCTTGACGTAATATCGGGCAAAAGTGCTCTAAAAATAAAGCCATCACAGATGGCACCAGGGTGCACGTTTTGTTACACTCATCCCTGGAACATATTTCGCTTGACCTTGTACCTAAGGAACAGATAAAAAAAGGGCTATTTTTGCCCGCTTGAACTGCTTTTATGAAGTAGAAGTGGAAACTCAAAGCAAGAAGCCTATATAAAAAAAACCGACTACAATAATTAAAACAACAGCTAATGTGTCGTGCTTTTGTCTATTGTGTTATTTTTTTTTTCAGAATTGTACTAAGCGTATAGCTTCTTGATACATCAGTCAACCACCTGATGATGCCTACTTGTTTTGTCGCATAGAAGTAAATGAATAAACAAGTATAAACTACACTTACGTAACAACAAACAAATCCTAGGCGCACAAATTAAACCGAACGAGGAAACTCCTGGAGCCCGTTCAATACCCCACATCCACCGGCGTTCATCACTCTTTTATACACATATCGAATGAAGCAGCCTGTCCACATACATACAAAGGAACGGAGAACGCGGCAGCAACACTACGTAGGAAAACGCAAGAGAGAGGCTGTCTAGGCCGACAGCCAGCCTCAGCGGGAGCCTCAGACAGCCTCAGCGGGAGACCGGCAATGCCATTGCAACCCGGTAACACGTCTAAAGATCCTCGGCCTGGCTAGCCGCGTCGGCACTAATTCAATAATACCGCGGCCCGCTCTCATCCAACCGTTTGGGGTTGCAGACCAAGTTTTGACATACAGGGGGGAAGTCAAAGGTAAACTATCTGGGTGATCACTTAGCGTCCCGCGCTATGGCGTTGAGAGAGGGAATTCATTGACCAAGAGGCCTTTTGTCGCAGGGCGCTCCAGTGTAGTGAAACCTCGTCAGAGATTTCTTCGATTGTACCAAAGTTTCCTTCGATAAAGTTTTTCCTGTGCTGGGTGTAATCAAACCCGGCCGTGTCATATATATATATATATATATATATATATATATATATATATATATATATGAGAGAGAGAGAGAGAGAGAAAATCTTGTATGGTTGTATATTTTCACACAAGCCACGGGTGAACATTGTAGCGGTGCTAGATGCAAAATTGTAGGGCAACATGGAAAACTCCCAATAAAGCTTTCTGCTGCCCAGTACGTGCTACGTGAGGTATTTTTCCGAGCGTGAAAGAAGCCCGCGAATAAGCACAAAGTGCAGCCGGTGGCGCGACAATTGAGCGTGCATTCGCGAGCTTTTTTCACGCTATGAAAAACACTTTTATGTAGGACGTATTGAGCGACGGAAAGCTGTATCGGAAGCTTTCCATGCTGCTCTAAAAATTTTCTTGACACCTTTCATCTAATTATAATACTTGAGGCGTTGATTAATCAATTACGACTAATTATGCAGTTAGGCGGAATGCAAAAACTAATCTGAATATTTCCAAGTGACGGCAAACAAGATTACCTCGGTTCTGTCCAGCTATGTGTCAGTTGCGTATATTTAAATCTTGGTGCGTGATAGTCGGGACACCCTGTATAATATACGCAATCTCCGACATGTCGCAAGCACTTGTAAACTGGGGAGCTGCCGATCAACAACAACAAACAAGAACAACAACAACAACACATAGCCACTTGAAATTAAAATACTGTCCAAGTGAACTCACCCAAACCACCCGTTCCGTCACTGTCCCGATATCACAGTCCCGGCCGACTACTTCCCCGCTTATTCCGAAAAGAAATGGCAAAAATAAAGGGTGGGGAAAACCTGTCCCTGCAGAAATGCATACCAGGTTTACAGCCAATTGAAAATAAATGAATAGGGGTTGTGAATTAATACCCAAAGCGCATAATTTGTGAAGAAAAGCCAATTGGAAATATAAAAGTGTGCGGATTGGTAACGCGTTAGTGTCCTGAGGCGTCTCAGCGAGCTCAGAAGCCCTCGCGTCGGGCTTTTTAATGAGTTTGAGTAAAGACGCAGAGACGAGGCGTGGCATGGACATGCCGTCAGCGAAAAGTCAAGAGTCCCCCTTTCCCCGGCAAAATGAAAAAGAAAAAAAATGAAAGGAAAAGCAAAGAAGTAAAAATACCAGTCAAAGCACGAAAACAGTCAGGCAAGATGAAAAGAAGAAAAACAAAAGAAGGAAAACGTTCCACAAAGGCGGCAAAAGGCATGAAAGCCTCGCGTCACAAGCGACCATGGCCGCTTGTGACGCGAGGCTTTCATGCCTTTTGCCGCCTTTGTGCCACCTCACCCAAACCACCCGTTCCGTCACTGTCCCGAAATCACAGTCCCGTCAGAAGGAGGCCTGCAATGGGAAGGGAGAAAGAAAAGAAAACGTATATATAATTATGGGGCTTTACGTGCCAAAACCACCTTCTGATTATGAGGCACGCCGTAGTGGAGGAGTCCGGAAATTTCGACCACCTGGGGTTCTTTAACGTGCACCTAAATCTAAGCACACGGGTGTTTTTGCATTTCGCCCCCATCGAAATGCGGCCGCCGTGGCCGGGATTCGATCCCGCGACCTCGTGCTCAGCAGCCCAACACCATAGCCACTGAGCAACCACGGCGGGTAAAAGAAAACGTGCCTTCGTCATGAACGTGCGTAATTAACCTTCGCATATCTAACGAACGACCATCGTGTGCACCTGCACTATGCCTGGGTCGATCGTCTCGTGGTATAAATTCATTTATTCTCAATGTGCGCATCACTCGCGATGAATTCGCGTGAAAAAACTGCAAACGGCGGTGATCCGCCGCGCACGTACGATGCAAGAGCACAAACGTGTCATCAGTGCATACGAAGAGTTGCAGGTGACGAACAATTTAGGCAACAAAGAACCAACACGACCACTTTTATTCGCAGAAGAGCACTTTCACGGTGTGTGGCAGCGGTTGAATACGGTTCTTGCGATGGCGGTTCGCGTGCAACGTTCTGCTTCGTCGTCGTCATCCGCACAGTAGCTACATACGCTTGCTGTTCGTGCAAAAAGGCCGAAACTCCATTAGCGCCTTACCTGGAGCAGTTGCGTGCATGGGATTTGGGGGGAGGCGGTGCTTAAGCGGGTGAGAAGGAAAGCGAGGATGCGATCGGGACAGCTGCGCGGCGATGCTAATTTACGCACGAAGGTGTCGCTATAGGCAAGAAAATGCTCAGCTGAGTCGCTTCGCTCGAGCCTATTTCTTTTTTCTTTTTGTTTTCTTCGTTCTTTCGATTTATGCTCTCTCGTCGCTCATGGTGTATACGAATACGTGCGCGTCTTTCACAGTACTATGTGAATGATGAATGCATTAGCTTCGGGCGGTTTTTTGCCGAGCCCGGTCGTGTCGTCGCTAATCTTTCTTGCGACAGATGGCGCTTCGCGAGATTACCCGGCACGCGTCACGCGATCGAGTTCCAGTGAGTACGCAGAGAGCGACGCGCGTACTGAAGCTTGAAAAATCACTCTGCACGCGTTGGCGTAGGAAATGACATTCATTTAAAACTAATACTCTAAAACGTCAAAACGTGGTCTAAATGTTCTACGGGCGCTATTCAGTGTTACAAAATAATCAATAAACAAAGATAGAGAGGGCTTATAAGGAATGCACTGCTGCGGGCTTGCTATATTTGAGACTCTGTATTTGACACACGGAAGGAATTACGCGGTATTGCTACTGCATATCATTAGGTACTTACGCCCACTATACCGTCATACAACCTTATGCGCGATAAGTGGTTTTTAAATGCTGCCTTCATCAATCAACTAGAATGAGAGGCATTCTTTATTTTTCATAGGTCTGTTACCGTTAAATAATAATTATGGGAGCAACTCCTCAAGAATTAGCCTGCCTGATAACACTATGCTACGGGACGCCACTTTCCACCTACGGGTGGCGAGAGTCTGCGAGAAGCTAGCGTTATATTTCAATCGCTGAAGTTTACCGTTAGTGACGAGCTGGGGAAAGCATTGTGCATTTATTTAGGCAAACGATCTACGTCTGGAACTGCTATGAATGAAGGGCTTTGACGAGATTAAGAATGGCGTAGAAAGCATATAGGAAATGCTCTGGAATGCGAGAACCTGACTACAATCATTTAGGAAAAAGCATCTATACCATGTGAGGTTAGAAGATCGAAGTAGAGCAACGGTAATCAGGATGATACGGCGTGACGAAATGATAATATAACCGAGACTAAGACGGATTTGAATTTGGTATCAAAGAACACACAGAAGGCAACCCGTGCATTAACATGAAATTCTACAGTGAGGATTTAAAGAAAGCTTAGGACAGCTCAACATGCGATGTAATTAAATTTTTTCGCAGTGAATTGAACGTATAGGAGGAGGGTGTGCACTAATTAGATAGTAGAGATTTATTTATTTCGCACTATACCCAAGGTTTAAGTTAATATGAAGCTGGGCCAGCCAAACAGGGCATGAATAGACCATGCAGTAGTATATTAGCGGCAATGTAATGGTCAAAACTGGTTGAGCAACGTAGCCTATAGGATCCGAAAAAGTTAATTACGAAAGTTGTACAATAGCTATGATGACGATAACTAATCGAAGTCGCATACAACGGCAGTCCATACTCAGTGGAAATAACTTTACCAGATTTCACCCTGTTTTGAGCTACACATACCATCTTAAGCTTAATCTAAACCTACCCCAGTGTAATAAAGATGCATATACGTGCATCATGCAAAACGAAACAAAATTTGCTCCATACGATCACAGTACTCCACGTACAACACGATGTCCTGTATCAGGTCGTTGAGAGTAATCAATCATTTCAGTGTAAAAAAAATATGTACACCGCAAAGAACAACGGTCATCAACGCAAAGAGTCCTTGTACACGGCTTAACCTTTTTGTACGCGTATATTTCACTCTCTACACGCTGTTAAAACACGATGCAAGATGTGGTAAGTTGGCAGAAACGTGAATAGAAGCAACAATAAAAGAAAAAAAAATACCGATATCGAGAACTCTGGAGCGTCTCCGTACGACACGTCATCATCAAGACACGCGGGCTGCGGAGCGCGTTTGACAGCCAAATGAAGCACGCAGGGTGCGTCGAGAAGCGGGGGCATCCGGTCATCGACTTGCTGTCTGTTGCCGTGAATTGTTTAGTTTCACCAAACTTTCTTTTTTCCTCTCATTCACTTCGCGCGTAAAGAACGCGTGAAGTGCCCGAGTGCTGTGATGTGAAGGGTAATATCATCGTCCTCTGAAATTACGAAGGTGAAGTGCACGCATCTGGTTGCACGCAAGCATCGCTGGTAGATCGGAGACTTGGAGGTGCCTCGAAGTAGGAAAGCACAGGGAAAGTAAGCTGACGTGGAAATCACGAAAAGAAAGCGCGTTAGAAAAAAAGAAAATATAGCGTGAACGAAAGAAGCTCACATCTTGGAGCACGTTTTCAACGGAGAGGTGGGGCGTTGAATTGGCGACTGCAGTGCGGGGTTCCGGACTGACGTAAAACCTGAGCCCTGTGTAGGGGAGGACAAGCCTAAGTAAACAGACGTGTAAGAGCCTTGTTTTCTAAATACAGTTCCTGGACTTATCAAAGTAACAGTTGCATTACAAAAGAAAAAAATAGAAACATGGAATCGTATTTGTTAATATGAAAATTTGAAACAGACGCTACCATATACGGAGGATAAATTTTCAGTTTATTGGTTTGCTGTTTTGCTTGTTGTTGTTGTTGTTGAGCGCATGATACTGGGCTCTTGAACTACTGCAGCGTCAAGCTGCAGTAGGAAGCTGTAGAGCTTGGTGGTTCGTATATTTATTTGAGGCGTCAGGGCTTAAATCTTTGAAAAAGCAATGCCACAGATAGGGGCTCAGCCAGTTTCCAAGCAACACAGATAACGTTATGATGTCCTCTACGTAAGCACGGACGAAAGCACGTATTCAGTGCATGCTTTCCCAGATAAATTTGATGCTCCCGATGAAGGCAATTTACTTACTAAATCACACGCTCGTAACAAACACAAGAATGCTCAGCGAGCCACCATGAAATCATCTACAAATTTAGTTTAGGAGCAATCATCTCTGTGCGTTAATACGATAGGGCTGGAATGTAAGAAAAAAAATGTTCTGATACGAGAGTGCTTTCTGAGAGAGCGGGGCGAGGTCAATTTGTTTGCACGTTCAATATTGCATTTAACAAATCAGATATGCGTGGAAAGGTAGTTCCCGTGCGTGGCTCAAAAAAAAGAAAGAAAAAGAAGAAAGAAGAAAAGAAAAAAAGGAAGCAAGAAAGGAAGAAAGAAAGAAGAATTCAATTTAACCTTCGTTGGCAGGAGAACCAGCTCTGTCCGCTATTTCAAAACCACGTACCACGCAAAGTACAAAGTAGCCCACTTTTCAGCAATGAGTCAGCTTATAATATTAGAACTAGAAAGATTGTTTTCTTTACCTTTTCGGTTGAGAAAACTTCGTTCCTTTCGTAATAACTTCGCAAGAGAAAACAATACCTCTCGACATAAGATTATTATTATCATTATTATTGTAATTATTAGATTTGGAAACATACCAGCACACAAAGGAACCGGGGAGGTAGTAAGCTGACAACTGCCACCAGAAAGGCACAACGCCTGCTTGCTCTTTCAGCAGGAGGGAATGAAAAGGGGGCATACGGAAGAACATGAATATAAATCATTGGAAGGATCACAGGTGCAATGTACGAAGATGATATAACATTGCTAAATACAACAGATACGCTTGAACAATAAACACCGAAAAAAGTCAATTTATTTCAAACAAAAAAATAAGTCGCAGTCATGCCCACTTTATAAATACGCTTAATGCATCACCGCGCTCGTTCACCCAACGAACATCGCCGCTGTTGCCGGGAAATGCGACAACCAAGGACAGAAACAACAAAGCTCTTTTTCGGCGTAATACGCGACAGCTGCGAGACAATATTTCCCCACGCACAAATCAACCGTTGTATAAAACGACCGAATAAGAATTATTCGAAGCTGCGAAAATATCTAACCCGGTCCACCCCTTCGAAAATGCGTCAGACGTGACAAAAGGCGGCTGTACCTGCGGACACGCGCTGCGAAATTATAGACCCTGCAATACAGCGGCACCCAACCACTAAGACCACCGTTAGGCATTATTTTAAATTAAGTTTCCAATCAAGCTGAACAAAAAGAAAACGGGATCATTTTATTCATTTTTGTTATTGTGCTCGTTTTGATTACATTATACGCGAGTCCAGTGCGCGTAACATGGCGTGAGATACAACGATTGATAGACAACGACGTGTCGTTCCATGTAGGCGTTTTCTCCTGATGAGTGGTATATCTATATGACCAAAAAAAAGAAAGCCTGTGCTAGTGCCTGAAGCCAAAATTAAAATAAACAACAGCACAGACATTCTTTTTGTCATTCCTTGCTTTTTTTAATTGCTGCAGCTTAAATGCGCCAATAAAGGATATAAAATGTTGATATACAAAGGTGTATATAAAGAATAGTATAATATAAAAACTTCGACCGAATACTATTACTTTTGTATTGAAGCCGACGAAGAATCAAAAACAGTACGACAGTGAGCGTGAACTGCTGCAAAGAGGCCGACTTTTCTTTTATTTCGCTGTGCTAGTAATGAAGGCACCCCACATTTAAAAACAACCCTCACCCCTCCCCCCCCCCCCCTCCCCAACCCTTTATTTTCCCATCAGTTACGATTGGCTGAACAAGCGGTTTAAATTGGCGACTTAATTAAGAGGCAACAGCACGGTAAACGCACTTGCGGGTCACTCAACTGGTGCCCCTTCCTGACTCAGCCTATGGTGCATTTAGTGTGTACATTCGAACAAGAGAGGAACAAACAACTTTTGCCAGTGAGGAAGTGCCTACGCTGGAGCTTCATTCTTCGAGCCAATGACGTGCGGTAAAGGACAGTTCGCTCCTTGTTCCCTCTTATCTGCCGACTGAGAACTACGTCTATCGTTCGTACAATAGTACACATTCAATGGAGCGCGCTTCACCTCCTTGTCGGTGGTTCCCAGCTCTATGGGCGATGAAGGGCTCGTGTAAAATATTCACCGAACGAGGGCGAGCCGGGCCACGTTTGCAGGAGGTGATTGTAGGAAAGTTGGCTGGAAAATATTAGCTTGTTTTATTATGTTGCCCCTCAATCTGCTAAATCTAAAATTTTGCCGACATAGAAACAAAGCTGGAGCAAGTTTGAAAGAGCGTTCCGGATTCGTGATAACTGTTCATCCCGGATTTGTGCTATTTCATTGTTCCTATTTTTTTTATTGAAAACCTTAAGAGCAAGGCAATCGGTCGTTGTCAAGGGCTGCTCTTTTTCGCCGTGCCATAATTAAAGAACATTATTATAAAATAAAGGAATCAATACAACCTTATACAATCAAACACGAAGAAAGCTAGGGATATTAAATGCGTGTCCAGTTTAGCCCGACACGTATATCTGAGAATAACAATATAGTATCTTGGAACGGGCTGTAATGGCTACTCTACACTTTCCCCTAAAGGAATGCACGGGTATAAGAGATGGCGATGTGATCCGAAATCGACAGGCGCCCAGATTAAAACGATGCAGAGATAGGGTATTATGTGCCAAAGCTGGACGTAGTGAGCTACAACGCAGTATTAGTAAAACCTCTGTGGAATAGTATCGATACCCAGAGAGATAAGGTTATCAGAAGCACAAAGACAATTAAGAAAGAAGTTCTTAAGCAAATGTCCGGCAGTCAAAAGGGGAAGATCACAAAAAAACTAATTTTTTTTTCTTTTCTACAGCACAATTTTCACTGCATGGGTTACTTTTCTTTATGCGCTTATAAATTTAAACACATTGGTGTGTTGCATTCTGCACCGATCGGAACGCCAAACACCATCCCTGAGTTCCAATTTCTCGAGATCACACAATAATAACGCCTTAATCTGACGCCAGGGGGCCTCGTGACAAGACGAAGGGTGCATGCAAAGCAATAGACCAGCGCGCATACATGTGTTTGGCACGCAATGGTCCCAGCTATCAAAACGACAAATGCTTCTTCGAGGGTTGAGCAGTCTTTATTTGCGTCGAAAGCGTCACAATAGATTTGTGTACGGCTCTTATGTAGAGAGGTCGCCAAACGCGACGGGCTATTTATTAGCCCTTTAACTGGCAGCTCAACAATATTGTCTACCGTACAATAATCCTAAGCAAAAGCATATATTAGCCGTCGCCTGTCAATTTACATTTATTTAAGTACCTGCTCAGCAGCGGTATTCACAAAAAGTGGACTCTAAGGACCAGCAGAAGTTTTTGGTGAAAAAACTCGAAGACTTCGCCGTGGTCTTTTTAGCGAACGTGGTGATGGTCGTATTATCCCTAATGCGAAAATTTCTTTCTTTGTTTAGGAAAGCTATTATTTTTTTTTCTCCACAGATGTACGTCTCAATCACACACAAAAGCAAATAATAAATACATGTTTTCGACCATAAATTTAACCCGCTGGCCAACAATATTTTCAACCAGCTGTATTTCACTTAGTTTTCAGAGAAACCCTTTCATATATCATAAGGTACGGATTTGAACAATATAAAGAAGAAATAAAAAAATAACAACATTCTAGGTGAGGTCTTTTTTATCTTGCCAGTTAAAGTGTTAAGCGTTGGGACGGTTACACGTTCCGGGGGAAAAGAAAGGACGGTAGACGTTCTTCATGTGTGGCCGAAACGTTCTTTATATGCGGCCTACAAAGGGCTTTCTTTTTCTTTTGACGAGGCGTTCATACATAGTAGTTTGGACAATATACAAGAGCCTCTCACGCAAACATAAATGAAAGAGTCCTGGTGGTAGCCTAATGGGGAGCTAAAAAGAAAATGTTGGATGCACGTACAACACAACAGGAAGCTGAAAATGCTTTACAAATGCAGTTTTTTGCAGACAGTCTCCACGGAAACAGGTGGGCGAAAAAAAATATGACATGCTTAAGTTCACGAACCGTTGTTTCCCAATTGTGCCGCGACTAAGTAAACCCACGTAAGTGATGCGGGCTGTGTGGTCGACAAAACGTATTCAATGTCGCAAAAAAATATATATATTATTGTTTCATAAAACTGGGAACTGACAACGTGGAACGTGGTAAGTGGAAGGGTTACGACTTAACGAACACACTCGTGACCCCAGGTTTTTATAGATGCGGCAGAGCTGCCGAAAAGCTTGCGGGCGGCCGTTTGGACACTTTATTCAACAATACCATTCCATGCTCGCTCAAAAACGCACGCGCTCGATTTTACAGCTAACGAAAAGCGCGAACACAAACATCCCGTTTCGGGAAACCGGTCCGTCAGTGCCCCTCTGCCTAACTCTTCTTCATACGAGGCACACTTGCTTATTTTTTTCGGGCCAGCCGCAAAGACCTGTTTGACGTTGACCTGCGCAGACGTTCCTTCAAGCGGGGGAAAGGAAGGCGAAGTGAATCAGTGTCGTTTGTCGCTCCTCACTGGTGCTAAAGTGAAGCTCTGCCCGCAGGACGGGAAGGCGTCGTCACGATATACGTCGGTGTAAACCTCGTGTAGAACGGACAGACACGGATATGTGCTCGTCTATAAGAAGATAACAGAACGGAATGCATTTGTGTCCAATACTGACAATAGATACATTTAGAAGACATGTTAGAAACAGTGGTGGACGCGCTATACGCCTTTACAAATGGATGCTCAAGCTTTTTAAAACTTTTCACTGCTTGCGTTTCACTTCCGTATCCTAATGGCATTACACAGAATGTGCTAGCGCAGTGACAGCAACATCACGACTATCAACTTTTTTTCCCTGTATATGTCAACTGCATTAGGTGTCCTTTTGGATGCTGCCTGTCAGCGGGAATTAAAAAAAAAAGTTGCCTCTAGGAGTTACTCAGGGCGTTGAGACTAATTTAGATGCTCAAGACCCCTGCTCCACACAAAACGAATACATGTTGCATATGCTGCAGAAGAGTACGCATTTGGGCTGGTTGGTTCGGGATTACGAGCGATAAAAAACAGCGCTAAACGACAGAAAAAAGACACTTTGGTTGTTAGTCAGCGCTGTTGTCCGTGTCCCTTCACTCGTCCTGTTGTTTAGCGCTGTTTTTTATTGCTCGTAAAGATGTTGCATATACCTTAGTTCGTTTCATCTTAAGACATTGCTGCTAGAGAGAGCAAGAGAGAAAGCGATAGAGAAAGAGAGAGAGATAAACACTAAATCTACCACTTTTAGTACGTGAGCCTGTGCGCGTTGCAAAGTAATTACAAAAGTTATCGATACAGCTTTTCACAGTAGGCCTTAAAAACGTTATGTCCAGTTATCAGAGGCAAATAATTTTCCCAAACGTTCCGCATATTGGGAACATGCTCGATAACTGGGAGTTCCTTCAAATATGCTAAGTTTACTTGGGAAAGCAGAGCTTCAACCTATTAGTCTAGAGGGACACATAAAGACCGTGGGCACAGTTCCCAAAGACGCATACTTACGTTCAGATTGCAATTCGCAAATGGTTGCCTCTGCCTTAAACCTCGGGCTCTCTAATCCATTCAGTGAAAGTGCACCTTTCGTTTCAAGTCTTCAAATGACCAAAGGATTCGCAGGTCCAGCTTGCTGACCCCGGGTCGAAGAACCCCTTGAGTCACGGACGACTGGCGTCCGCATACAAACGAGCTACATTATAATTTAGCCTCTGGCGCGCAGCCCGGCAAAGAAGACCTGTACACACAATACGAAGTATGTGCTTTTACGAGCTCCTCACTATCTCCAACTGTATACAATAAGATTTGAGGAAGTTTGTCCCGAGGCAAATGGAGATGAAGAGCCAGAGGCATCAAGCCCGTAGAGAGCAAAGCTGCATCTCTCTGAACGTCAACGACACGTAGGCACCCCGTCCCAACCTAACTTCGAACTTTCACTAGCTCACCTCAGCCCTCTACGCGTTAGTGTGCATCTAGGCATCGTGCATTACAGGCGCGCACGGAATTGGGGAAGGTGCGCCGAGATCTGCAGCGTCGAGAAAGCCGCGTTTAAAATGCGGCGGCGCTATCTGTACCATAAATCCAATTAGAAGAAGGAGCGGGAAAGGACGCGAAGGGGTGGCTTTTAGTGGCGACCCTGTTTCCGCCGGCGCCGTGCGTGCATCCGTCCTACCGTGCTCTCGAGTTCGCCAGACGCTCGATCCGGTCCGAGTCGACAGTGCCGCGCGCTTCATGGGTCTCCAGAGAAAGGCTTTTTGCAAAGCCGAGTCAGCGGAGCGAATTACGCTCGACTGCCAGCCTGGAGAGTTTTCGACGACTTTATAGGGGAAACGACTGAAAGGCACAGGCTGTATGCTCGCGGAAGTCCAGTGCTGAGATAAAGGGGTCATTGAGTGTATAAGCGAACGCGGCGTGCTGGACACATGGTCGTGCCTTAGTGAGGATTTACTATATACTGCAATCATTCGAAACGTGTTTTCACACTACTCTCCGGCTCTTCACAACGCAAGATAAAGGCGAGTGTGTTGGGTAGTAACGCCAGTCCAACTTGGCCAATTATCCTGACGAGTCTTAGTGCAAGTTCGCGCGAACCATTTCGCCATAGTGCGCGTACCGTGTATGCGTTGTCCTGTTTCCTTCCCACGCTTTTTCAGTGTGACTTCAAGTAAGAAAGAAGTGCATCAACGAACAGTCACACATAAGTTGGTTGTATACGCGGTTTTGGTGACTCACACGAAGAGCTTTAATGCAAATAAAAGAGGCAGGCCGGCTTTTTCGGTTAGAAGACACAGCCGTGTGTCTTTTTCAAGGAGGCCTATCCATCATCCATGTCACCCTAATTTCATGTGGCCGAAGCAGATAAGCTATAAGCTACAAGCTATAGCCTGCGCGTAAATTAGGATAGGTCAGAAATGATAATTATGTTTAATAAACAAACATAATAATGATGACAATGCGTCTATGACATATCCTATATCCATATCCGATATATTGCAAGTAAATATGGAATAAGGAGTGGTTGTGAGCCAGCGCTGTGTACGCCGTCTCGGCTTTGGTCTTGTCATTCGCGCTGTTATTATACCCTTTGTCATGAACCCACCAGCCCGATCCGGTACACTGCGACATATCCTAGGTTTAGATTTCGGATTTGTCACATCGTCTACTGTAGAGGTATGCGTTTGTTCACGTTTTTGCCAGGTTTTATGTTATCACGACTTCCAGTTTATCTTAACATGGCCCGCGTGCATTCTTAATTTGTTTGATTCATTCCTGTTACTGCGATACACTAAGTAGTGACGTTTTAGCGTACTCGTTACGGTAGATTAGTGGCTATAGCATTGCGGTGCTCAGCTTGAGGTGGTGGGCTCGAATGCAGCCGTGGGGGTTTGTTTCGATGAAAGCAAAATGAAAAAGAAAACGCTTGTGTGCTTACGTCTAGATGAACGCTAATGAGACACAGGTGTTCTACCTGTGGCTCTGAGTCTGCTGGAGTCTGCCTCGTAGCCGAGACTTCTACGGTTACGGACTCGCAGTGTTCTGCGATTTGGTTATGGTAGTAAATTAACTGCATCGCACTTTAATGAAAATGCCTAAACTTTTGTGAAATTACGACAGGAGATTGTATGTGGCTCTTGAAACGAGAGGTAAAGATTAAATAAAAGGAAAGATTAGCCATTCTCCACTTTAATTGAAGTGGTTCGGTGAGCCCTGTACGAGCTTCCTTTTTTTATTATGCTTTTATTATAACGGCGTCAAAGGTGCCACCACTAGCGCCCCTTGGGGGCATTGCGCACGTGCTGAAGGGTTCACTAAACTACCCTTTAGCCAAAAACCAGCCCCGTTATCCGGGCAAATTGCAAAAAAAAAATATTGCCCCGCACGCACGCGTACAACTATGGTATGAACGTAAAGTGCAATATAACGGAAAGCATACTTAATACGTCATACTTAATGCTAACAAAACATATGAGCAACTCAAAAAGTAAATTGTGTCTCCTTGACAGTGGCTTTCCCACAAAAAAAAATAACTGCAGTGTACATGCAAAAAACATTATTATCAGCCTCAAATTCGTGAATAACACGCAGGGCTCCCACAAGTAGTCTGTACTCAGGCAATCAGAATTTGAGCATAACCTGGCTGTAGGAAGGCGTTGCTTCGGGAGACTGTTAGGTACCGTTGCCAGATGGGAAGAGGACTTGCAACCCGGAGATGCAGCGTCCCAGAGCTTACATGTACTCATCAACCCATTATTCAGTACTTCGATCCCCGTACTTCCCCCCCCCCCCCCCCCTAGCCGGGTTGACTGGGTGGAGGGCTTTGGTTTAGGCCAACGATTCTTCCCAGATAAGGGGGCTGCTGTGGTGCAGCACAACTGAGCTACTGCACTCAACACAAATAGCCACGCCGTTTTTACAGTACCGCGTAGACTATGCCGCGAGAACAAAAATAGGTCAAGTAGTGTCGTATAATGGTGAAACAGCGCCACGTGTTTAGAAAAAGTTTATTTCAAGAAAAGACGTTCCGTGTGTTTAGAAAAAGTTTATTTCAACAAGAGACGATACGAACTCTGAGTCACAATCACGGCACTATTCCACAATGGCGATAACATATACAAAAAAAAACGAAGCATTGTACAGACGGCACGTTTTCAAAGTAGTGTCCGAGTCCTCACTGACAAACATATAATCACATAGACCGAGAGAAAGACACAGTTACACATAAACTAATTGTCACATGTATAAAATGATGCTCCATATATATACAGTGTGCACAATGGTTATGTACAATGATGATGTCATAGAGATACTTTACCTAATTTTGAAATGATGTGCATGAGATGTGTATGTACAAAACTGATCATGTATACGAGAGCACACAAACACAGAAATCACGCGCACCTACATTCTATGTGCATCGAATGAATACTTCTGGTGGTCTGGCAACAAGAACCAGGCTGGTCGAAAATTAAGCCATACGCGTCGATCAGCCACTGACAGGAAACGGCATGACCACTGTCGGAAGAAATAATTTCCTCCAGGGAACAACAGATGCTCTGACAGAAACGACAGTAGCTCAAAGCAGAGCCTCCTCAGAAGTGGAAACTGCCTCGTACCGGTTAGGCCACAGACAAAAGGCTCTCGCAGGAATTACAAGTCGCGCAAAGCGGCCACGTGAGCAGCGACCCGATGTAATAAAGCGGTAACTGCAAGACCACGGAAACCGGTATGCACGGCCCTCCAAAATACCCTGGCAACGATGCATTAGAGCAGCACATGTTTATTGGATTCTTGAAGGGGGCAACTGCGACACAGCGGAGAGGGAACTACGCATCACCGCTCTACCCTGTCCCGAGTTGGAAGCACTTGCCACCCTAGACGCCACATGAAGTCGCGTAGGTAGCCAGGCAGAAGTGATGCCGTTATTGCATCCCACGACATATTATTGGAACGTGCGCAGCGCGCTGGAGGAACTAGAGGAAGTAGTAAGGCTGACATTGTATCCACAACACGATTTTCAAGAATGTCTGCATCTGGACATAACTGTTGTATGTGGCGATAATATGCGACGGCCGTATAGTAAAATTCAGGCGCCTTTAACACTTGTGGTCCGCGATTTAAGCGCAAGCCCGGTAACATGTAAGGAATTTTCGGGCTAAGGGAACAGCAGGCCAGTTCACGCTCAGGACACTGATCACGCTGTAATAGACTTAGCAGAAATCGCAGAGCAAGCAGCCGCAGCCGACAGACAGGGATGAAAACGCGAACCCACCGCGAGTGCGTGGTTGCACAAGCGCGGCGCGAGAGACCAATTCTGTGCTGCCCGACCAGAAGAAGGAACCGAGAAGGGACTGCAAGGACCTACTAATCCGTAATGGTGACTGTATACAACGTGACAAACGTACCATACCCGGCCGCAAAATGCAGAAAACTAGCGCTAAGTACCTCCTTCCTGATAGGGGTAAATCATACCCTTGAACATCCTGAATATTTCTCCTTATATCTTCAAGTATTGAGAACCACACAAAGAATCTGATATGTCATCATAGGTGTAAGGAAGGCCTAAAATACGAATGGAGTCGCTCTTTTGAAGACGGAAAGAGAGGACTTAGGCGTGCCTGTCGTGAGCCAATGAACAAATAAAGACATTTTGGAAAATTTAGCCCAGCACCTGAAATATTTCCGTACCCAGTGAAACTTCGAAGGCTACGGGATAAGCTACCATCGTTCCTGACATAACATGTGATGTCAACGGCTAACGCTGTCACCTTCAGAACAGCGTTACCAGGCAGTGCGAGACCGCATACGTAAGGGTCTCTCAGTACTGAGCGCAGAAATGGCCACAGACTCAGCGCAAAGGTACTGGGGATAGAGGGCACCCTTGACGAACACCGTGAGTAACGGGTAATGGTGCACAGTGCTGACTATCAAGAAACAATGTACTTCAGATATCTGAATAGGCAGTCCTAATAAGTTCAACAAATTTTGACAGAAGGCCGAACCAGATCAGTACATTAAATATGTAGCTATGTTTAAGGCGATGGAATGCCTTTTCTTAATCTAGCAAAATTAAGAGACCACTTGCTTACTTTGTCAGCGTGTATGTCATTATGTCACGCGTAACGAACGAGATTGTGTATCTCTCTGCCAGATACTGAGCACGCCTGATGGTGTCCTATAAAGAAAGGCATCAGGCTTCCCAAGCGTTTGGTGGGAACAGTTGTGAAGGTTTTGTAGTCAACATTGAGACGCATCGTTGGCCTCCATTCCTCTGGACGAACTGATCATCGATCGTGTTCATGGATCATGGATCAGCACAGCACGATCGTCGCGGAAACAAGACGTGAATTCAAAGTTCTCAAATCAGCGGCTTAGGGCAGGTAGTGACTGCGGATCCGGATCATGAGACGGAAATAATCAGAAGAATAAGAATGGGCTGGGCTGCGTTTGGCAGGCATTCTCAGATCATGAACAGCAGGTTGCCATCATCCCTCAAGAGAAAAGTGTATAATAGCTGTGTCTTACCAGTACTCACCTACGGGGCAGAAACATGGAGGCTTACGAAAAGGGTTCTACTCAAATTGAGGACGACGCAACGAGCTATGGAAAGAATAATGATAGGTGTAACGTTAAGGGATAAGAAAAGAGCAGATTGGGTGAGGGAACAAACGCGAGTTAATGACATCTTAGTTGAAATCAAGAAAAAGAAATGGGCATGGGCAGGACATGTAATGAGGAGGGAAGATAACCGATGGTCATTAAGGGTTACGGACTGGATTCCAAGGGAAGGGAAGCGTAGCAGGGGGCGGCAGAAAGTTAGGTGGGCGGATGAGATTAAGAAGTTTGCAGGGACGGCATGGCCACAATTAGTACATGACCGGGGCTGTTGGAGAAATATGGGAGGGGCCTTTGCCCTGCAGTGGGCGTAACCAGGCTGATGATGATGATGATGCTGATGATGATGAAATCAGCGGCTGATAACCGACACAGAAGCGATGCCAATTTCTCCCCAGAACGTTTGATAAAACTCAACGGGTAACCCGTCCGGCCCTGGGGCCGAACCACGCTTCATGGACGATAATGCTGCCTTCACTTCATCAGCTGTTGGTCGTGCACAAAGACGGTCAGCTACCTCAGGTGGAACCTGAGGCAGCCCACTAAGCAATGTATGAAATCCTCGAGAGACAGAATCTATTTGCATGGTCATACGCGCCATGTTTTCAAAATGCGATACAAAGGGTGAATAAACACGCGCAGAATGCGACATAAGGGGAAGTGCTCTTGAGGCCGCAGAACCCGATGAATTCGGCTGTCTAAAAAGCGACTTTCTTGCAAAGCGCAGTACTTCAGGCTGAGCACACGGATTACGTTTGCATCGCCAAGCAGCAGCTGACAAAGGCGACGCTGCGATGAGGTGTTGGAAACGCCTCCGTATAGCTCACGCTGCCATGACCGCATCAGCGCAGTCAGTTGATTTACCCGAAGGGCAATACGGAGCTTCCTCGCAGTATCCGCCAGTTCAAACATACGTCGTCTGAGCGCATGCTCTCCAATTGAACAATGCACACACCTCTGAAACTTGAATGTGTCCCATGGCTCTAGGTGTGATCTAGAAATAGAGGCACGAAAGGCGTAATCGGCGAATCTGGATCACTGAAAATTTGTTGTAGCCGTTGTTGAAGGGGCCCCACGAACTTCATTTAAAGCAACCTCTGTATTGACCTCAGGCACACACTTACATTCGGTAGAGTTAATTGCTTTAATTGAATACCAACTGTAACAGCTACTAGAATTGCAATGAGAATTCAATCGAATCACGGACTCTTTATTTCAGTATATAGGTTTTGCTGATAAAGAAGCAGGGCTGCAAACTTCAAGCATAACTGGCCTGTGATCGGAAATATAAACAGGAGATGAAGGTAAAGTTATCAGATCAGATTGGTAGACATACTGAGGTAAATTGAAGGCCTAACCTGCTCGACGACGCACTGCGTCGGCACACGCAGACAAATGAAGAACCATGAAAACGTCGATATGCATCCAGCAACGAAAAGCGCTGGACGAGGTGACACAACTCCCGTGCGTTCCAATCAGGGTGACTCCAGCCCGGGTCTTGTACATCTGCTCGCCTGTCTAAAACGCATTTAAGACCCCCAACAAGAACCATGGGACGACCGTCTAGGAAGTACACGTCCAGGTCACGAAAAAAAAAAATCATTGGACTTAGTAGCTTGCGCGGGCCTACAGATGCACAATATAAGTAACCTAAATGAAGATAGCACACAATGATATGCCAATATCCGCTCTGTCCTATAATAACGGCATGGCGATTTCGCAGAAAAACTCTGCTGAATATAATAATACCGACTGCACTAAAGAGTGATGTCGTGAAAGACAAAAGAACAATCCAGGTTGAACATGCGTTTGAAAGCAATAACATGTCCAATGGTGAAAAATTTTTTTTCTTGCAAACACAGAATGCCAAAATTTTTTGCGCGGGCCACGCTGATAATTTCGGGCTTGTTTTACACGACTTCGGAACCCCTGTGCATTTAACGAAATAGTATTTAGGGTGTCATCCATATTTAATTAGAAGTGTCCCCGAACTGACTTGGTCGCGTTGTTGAAGTCGGCGGCCCGCGAACAAGTCCAGGGGAGATGCCGTACGCACGTCACTTTTTGGACCCTTTCGAAGAAAGCATAGGTTTTCTTTTGGGCCGCTGTAACTCGGCGTGGCGATCCGCGGACCGCCGTCTGAGCCAGAGGCTGACGCGTGGGCACGCTTTACCTCTCGTGGAATCGCCATTTCTACGTCGAGTCGATCCAGGCTGGGTGAGAGTCCAACGCTACTGTCAACTCTGAGGCTGAAGCTATTGTCGGATGATGATGATGCTGGTAGCGGTTGGGCTTCGGGATCGATGTCAACGCCGCCTTCGGCAGCCGGGGGCTTATTCAGATTGAACGCCGCAGTGGCTTTTGCAGAAGAGCCACAAATCGAATGTGGCATTATAAGCGACGCAACAGAGACGGATGAAGGCACCTCAGACTTCGTTGGTGTAGCGAGCGCAGAATTCGCAGGGCAAGGTGTTTTAACCGTGTCCGAAACTTCGGTGCGATGAGGACTGATGGTAACAGCCGAAGTGGTAACAATCAAACGAAACCCCATGGATCGACTGGCACACACTCGTCGAAATTGATCATATCTTGGGCAAACTTATTCAAACTTCGCAAAGCGCAAGATCTTGCCCCCAACACTTTGCACGGGATCGCATTACATGCGCAAGTTACTGACCAAACAAGTTATTACGAAATATTGATTCCAAGTTCTTCCTAATGTTTGTTCACAACTCAAGTAATAACTTCCAGTACGCTGAATTTTTATTTGTCATTTCCGATAGGGTGACACTCAAAAGGCAGATACAGGGCATCGTACGCTTGACTGTAATCTTCTCGCGCTGAGCACTGGTTTTACGTGGCCTCGAGAGATGGCGCCACGATCCGTGACACCGCTCTCGCGGCGGCAACGAGACGCCAACAAACAGCCATCCCTGCAGCCAACAGTCAGCAGACGCCACAGGCGTCAGACTCTTTACTAACTGTGACAATGGTCCATCTCTCTCTCTTTCCACCCCCCCCCCCTTGCTATTTTATGTTGCTTTTTGCCCTCTTTTTGTGCCCTTCTTTACTGCTGTTTTCCACTCATTTCTTATTCTTTTTATTGCTAGCATGACCCTTGTTCGTCCACCCTATTTAAAAGGAAAAGCATCATGTCATCATCGGTGTCATCATCATCATCATCATCATCCTTCACGTGCTCCTACCCGCCGCGTTGGCTTAGCGGTTGTGGTGTGGTGCTGCTAAGCACGAGGTCGTGGAATGAAATCCCGGCCGCAGCGACCGAATTTCGATGGAGGCGAAATGCAAAAACGCCCGCGTCCCATGGATTTGGGTTACGTTAAAGATCCGCTGGTGGTTAAAATTAATCCGGAGTCCCCCACTACCGCGTGCCTCCTAATCAATCGTTGTTTTGGCACGTAATACCCCAGAATTAAATTAATTCCTCTTCTAGCTATGCAGTGTGCTCTGCCGTCCTGCCGTCTTTCACCGCCAGTCATGCGGCCTTTAGGCGGTTTTCTTCTTCTAGCTGGGCAGCGCCCATATGGACCAGTGCACAGTATGGCGTGGTGCGGTGTGGTGTGGCGCGGCGTGGTGTAGTGGGGTATACCGTTGCGAACATGCACTACACCCTTTTTAACATTGTAGCTGGTATCATCTCCAACCAATCTGCTTCGCCGGTTACCATTTCATGCTTACATCTTCACTCGATTGCGAGAGAGCCAACATGCTTCTTATTATTTTTTTTTGTCGTGTATGTGACAGTGATCTTAATGGTGCTATTGTATTATAAACACTGAAAACACCCAGGTTCTGGAAGAAAGCCACCCGATTTCTTCAGAATGTCTAATTCATCACACATTCAAAACAACAGCGCATGATTCTTTAATCTGTTTGCTTACATTATATATATATATATATATATATATATATATATATATATATATATATATATATATATGTGTGTGTGTGTGTGTGTGTGTGTGTGTGTGTGTGTGTGTGTGTGTGTGTGTGTGTGTGTGTGTGTGTGTGTGTGTGTGTGTGTGCACGCACGTACGTACGCTTACCTCCTGTCCCTATAGCCAAACTCCTTTTCGTGACTAGCTTTAACTGTGCTCGGTGCTGCACTCCCTTTCCCTCTTAGACGCGAGTACGAATTGAATTGTAAATAAAGGAGAAACCGGCTTACAGAACACACACAGTAACTTGACTGGTATACCTGGGCAATGCAGTAAAGGGTGAGGGAGGCGTGGATTGTTATCAGGGCACTCGAGAAATCACATACTGGAAACAATCTTCGAAAACGGAGCCCTCTAGGCTTCAAACACCCGTTCCTCCGTCATCTCTGCGGATAGCGCACGGTTTATGCGAGTGCCAATGTATTCAAATTAGGCGGGGAGCACGCTCACATGCACGTTCGGTTCGCTTGTCATGCGCTACGGTCACGAATACAGTCGTCCCTGCCGCCAGCATTCGCGTCTCCCTCGTTGCCTAGTCTCGACTAGTTTTGTGTCTCGTTTTTTTTTTTGCAATTTAGCCGGTCTAGGTGTACTGTAGTGTGTTCCCGCACAAGGAATCAACCCCATGTGCACAGCCGCAAAGTACGGGGGGCATGGGGTAAGCATAGCGATAACCATCTTGGACGTTGCGCTGAGGGAAAGCGTCATCTGCTGCGGTTGTCCCCAGGCGTATAATGGTAGCAGACGACAGGCGCTGCCGCTTTAACTGTGAGTGTTCGAGATGGCCCTCAACGCGGGGAACAAGTTTTTGGCCTGCCTCGAAATCTGCATATCTGACAACCACTTGTAACGCTCTCGCGCTGTGAAAAAAAGCGTCTCGGTGAACGCGCTGTGATATAGACGTCAGGAATGGTCGAGGTTTTGAAAGGGACTAATAAATTAAACCGGGGGTGTTGAGAGGAGGAAATAAGAACGTATTAAAGGGGAAACGAAACTGTTCCGGGAACAGGCCTTCCTTCTGTCACTTGACGGATATGTCAAAGGGGTGGTTTGGATCTCCGACTTACGAAGTTAGTGTAATTGCAATTTGCCAGTTGCCTGAGTATAACTAACTGTTCCCGAATGCTCTGACTTTGAGATCTTGGGTATTCTTTGTTAAGGTACTCGCACTGAAGCTGAAAAGCTTTATTCATAACTCTCCCTTGCCGCACTGCGTCTTCATACGGTTACTGCATTGAACACCAGAATGTTGGGCTATTTCGTATGAGTTCATTGTTCACTGAACAGCATGTTCGTGTTCTAACGTTCAGGGTCATGGAAACTTAAAGGTCTCGCCAATGTGAATAATCAAAAACGTTCAGTAATAATAACTTCCTAATAAGCTACATAAACAGGGTGTTTCCCGTCACTTGAACCAAGAATTTAAAGAACGGGTTAACGCAACTAAATGAAACCAATGGCATATGGTTTGTCATCACGTGGCGCTCCTTAGGGTATTTCTTATATTGCGCTTAGTTAGTTAATTAACTAACGTCAATTATGCATTTCTTTAAATATTTACTTTAGGACCAAGTGTGTTTCGATACGTTGTAGAGGGCATTCAAAAACGGCAGATCCAGTCTTTTGTGGCAAAGTACATGCTGGGCGGCGATTTTTTTTCCGGCGTTTTAAAAAAAGGCCCGCTAAATATGAAATGAAACCACGTGACTGCGCTCACACACTGCCATATTGACGCGCTCTCAACCGTGATTCGTGCAAGATAACCATGCGCGCAGAGAATGGCGAAGTGAGCGGTCGCGTCTCTAGGCGTCGGCTTCACAGTGCGTCAGCATCTTTGGCGGTGGCGCCCGGAAGGGAAGCGCCGTTGTCCCTGATAAGCGATAGGTTTAAGAATTCAGGCACAATATTTGCAAATCCGTCAGTCTGCATCAAAAATAATATGGAATTTTTGCGAAACTTTATCTGTTGACGCATATGGTTCGAGTAAATTTGAAGTACGAGTTTTCAGTTTACGTGTAATTGTTAATATGCCTACGGGAATTACAGAAAAGTCCTACTCAGAAATTAGAGCTACATTTTTTAGCAATGTATAACGACAAATCTATTCAATTTGGTTAAAGTGTAAATAGGTACAATACTCAGCACAATGTTATTGTTTTTATGTCTGGTTACAAAGGTGCAAACGTTATGCTATCAGATTCTTTTTCGCTTTTGTTCCAGTCCTTCCATTGCAGCGCGTACAGCAACCCACGCGTGCACGATGTGAGAAGCCTGCTTCCTAATGCAATTCTTTCTTTGCGAAACTTGTAAAAATAAAAAAAAAATGTTAAATATTGTTGACGGAAAGAAGAAAAAAAATGTGATCGGTGCAGTAAGTTACATTATTGCTTTTTTAATGCAACGAACTCGCCCAGTTTGGTGGAGTAGACACCAAAAAACATCATTGTTTAATCCTCATGCATTTAGATACGAGTTTCTGAGCTGAAGCTTCCACCTAAGTACCAAATAGGCATCGCAATAATCGGGAGGTATAAGTTTCAAACAAAGACTTGCATAGGTAGCTTATTGTATTCGAATTCCCGATTTCTGTTTAATTACTCTTCAAAGACACGCGACCTCACTTACTTAGACAGTATAGTTCTCGGGGTCCCGTGACTCCACGCCCACTACATGAATGTGACAATGCAAGGACACTCGCGACAGAGAATGGCACCAGGCGACTCGGAGGGGGAAACCTGGGAATAAAATAGACGTGGTACGAGATTAATGAACTCGAAATAAAGGCGGGTGATTGGAAGTGTCCGGATGCCGGGGATTTCTTTCATGTCAGTTCGTGTAGCAACTCGCGCGTGCGTGGCGACACAGTCGTGCTTCCCACTGCAGTTCTTTTGTTTCCTCTCCGGGTGCCCGGAAGTTGGTTCCTCCAAACCGGAAGGAGGCTGTTCGGGACGAATTGACTTCTCTCCGACTCCCCATCACAGAGTCCTGCCGCAACCAAGAACCACTTGCTTCGCTAAACAGACATAGGAAATGCAGCAACACGGCGCAAAGATATGTTGTAGTCCTCTGACATTTTTTTTTTACCTTCTTGCTTTCTTTCCCTTAAGCGAGACTTCATGGAGTTTGCGCTGGGCAGTTGATTGTTAGAATAAGGCATGTCTTCGCAGGCAGTATTGCTAACTTCAGTTTAATATTTTAATATTTAAAGTAGAGGCAAATGAAGTTGCCGCAATATCCCCACCTGTTTAATTTCTCCAGAGCCATGAAAACAATGAAAAGCCTCCACGAATGAAAAAAAAGTGTACTCGACATGATACAGATTTCTCAATAAATAGCGCTTTCTGTGAAGGATAAATACGGCTTAGATTTCGGATTATTCTCTCTGAAACGCCGAGGGAACATTGCAACGTTTCAACCTTTTGTACTTGAGGAATTAGTGAATGAGACAGCTAGGTTGTAGGTCTTGCTTCAAAGCGATACTAGAACTAAGCGACGATTTCGTTTCAACACTGCGTCATACGTTCAAGAGTGCTTCCATGCACCACCGAAAAAGAATTAGAAAGAATGGAGAACAAGCAAACAGATGTGAAAAGGTGTTAGCATAAGACAACTTATGCCATCCCCCGCGAACTTTCAACAGCGTACTTACTGAAACTGGAACCTCCTCTGCTGTAGTGGCACTGCTGAACATCATTCCATGCAGCTGAGAATCAATCAGGAAATTTAGCACACAGTTTTGAAGAAGAAGCGCCTCATGGGGAATCCCCTCCCCGACTTCCTCCCCCCGCCAACCGTTCAAAAAGAAAACTTGGAGAATTGTCTCGCAGTGGTCTTCCCCGCTTCACTTGAAAAACTGCGTCGGCAAGATCGAAAGAGCATGTCTAAAGAGCTACAAAATTAGAAAAGAAGAACAAATAGAAAAAACGAATGAAAGAGTCAAAGAAAGGAAGGAAGGAAAAAGTGGAGAAGGAAAGGCAGGGATGTTAACCAGTTTAGCTTAACCGGTTTGCCACCCTACACATGGGAGAGGGATGGGGGCGATGAAAGATGGGGAAGGGGAGAGAGAGAAAGCACATAGCACAGCACACACACATCGTCCGTTAGAGTCCATCAATCGGGCATGGTACCAGACCACTGCAGAACTACCAAACGGCAGGCTTTTTCTTTTACTCTGGGACTACTTCGGTTTTTGAAAGAGACGGGATTGGACAAGCGGCTGTGACAGAGTAAAAGAAAAAGGCTGCCGTTTGGTAGTTCTGCAGTGGTCCAGTGAGCTCCCTGCAAGCTTTCTGCATCAAACAGCGCTATAGCCCCAACTCTATTGTCGGATGGTTTCGGGGACGGGAAAGCGAATAAATACAAACAAGAAGCACATCGCCGTACACTGAACGTTTAAAAGAAACAGGGGACGGTGCTCGCCTATATGGCGGTACAGCAAAGAAAAGAAAGCGGGTCAGAACGGTGGCGCAATAAAACGCCCCGCGGGCCATTACGCCCTGAGGCCCCCTGTCGGCTGGCAAAAGAGAAGACATTTCACACGTCGAATGCCACGCACTGTGGCATCACTGGCTCTGCCTGGATGCATTTCGGGAGTGAAGTGGTTGGGCGTGGATGGCGGTCAATGAAAGGTGAATGGCGAGGCGATGTTTCTGAGCAGTTTATGTCAGCCGGGCTTCTCAGCGAGCCCCAATCTCGTTCGCAATAAATAACAGCCGAAGCGGCATTCTAGAAGCTCTTGCAAAAACGAAGGTTACTGACATCCATGTCTTGGAGCTACAAAAGATCGATACGAGTAGCGCGAGCCTACAAGATGTATGGCGCAGTGAAGGGATTGGAGAAGAAGGTTTAGACGTACAAGCACCTGTACCAGTTGCTCCGCAGTCTTTCGTCGGTGCCACCACAAATGGTGAGGCATTTGCAGTCCCCAAGCAGTCACTTGCAGATAGAATAGTGACTCAACCTAACCGCAATTGGTCTGAATTAGCTTTATTAGCGCGTCACCCGGTGTACAGTGGCAGTTCTCTTTTTCTCAGCCTTCTTGCCTTTATACCTTTTAAAGTGAACATCTTCGTTTGACTATTTCGCACCATTTTCGTGATGGACTGTCTTCCACCGTTATACGAATGAGCTTATGCAAACGGCACGTGATCTGATGCAACCGAGCTGCGGGCCGCATGTCGCGTAAGAATTGGGTTGTCCGTAGGTTTAGCTACTATGGTAGAACACTCGCGAAGGACATCCCTGCGGCTCAACCACCACGCACTCTCCCTTGTGGCGACTGTGGGAGAGGACGATGGCAGCTGCCTTTCACGCATGCGCTAGCACCGCTGCAGACAATGCTCATAGGACGAATCAGCTTATGTGAGAAGCCATCTACACTACCGCAACGGATTTGATGGTTAACGGCTCTCTTTCGTAAAGGATTCAGCGGTGAAGTAACAAACGCCCACCGAAAGGGTATGCCTAAGTATGCTCACTGCAACAAATTTGTCTTCGGTGCGTCATTCCTTTGATAAAGCGTGGGCGAGTATGAAAGTGTCCGGGGTATATGTTTTGTTTTACCTGCGTTATTCGTTGGTTCTGCATTCGCTCCGCTCCCCCCCCCCCTCCTACCCCCACGCAGTAATGCCTACGGGCGCTGTGGGTATTGTGATAAATAAATAAATAAATAAATAAATAAATAAATAGCTTTATAGACGCGTTAGACTATTCGCACACATTGACTATCACCATGGATATATTGTGCGCAATTTTTGGTACCCCTTTCTCTGCACCCCCCCTTCCTCCCAATGCTATCTCTTTTATTAATGCAACTCTCAATGCACCTCGCTGATGAACTAGTTTGATCTCTTTTATTACTGCACCTCTCAATGCACCTCTCTGATGAACTAGTTTGATAAAAAAAAAAGCTCGAATTCATGGATTCGCAGCGGAAATAGCAGCACTTGATACAAAACCACGTGTTGGTACGAAACTGTTGCTAGGAAACAAACTTGTCGAGATCTCTCGTTGTGTTGCTCTCTTTCCCTTGCTTGCCGCTCTTTTCTCATCTGTCTTTTTGGCTTGTCCCGTGCTTTGGTTCCACGTCGACTACGACATGTACCAGCTGAGCTCACCCGCGTCAACAATGCCGTACGTGTTCCGGCCTTTTATCGCTTCTTCACTCTCTCTCTCAAGGCTTCGACAGAAAACTAAACGGACTTCTGAATACAATTGGAAGGCGTAATATCACCGCCAGTATTCGTTTACATCCGTGTAGACTTCGTAAAGCGAGATCCGCAGCATTAGGAAGAAAGCGACACTTCAGCACCACCCACAATCGAGCGACCCTCTGATCTCGGGGACACGACCGAAGGACACATCTGATCCCGTTAGCGAGCGCAACCTGGCGGACCCTCTACCATTTCCCCCGAAAATTGAGATGACTCGCCCCGTTTATCCTCAAGAGGACAGCTCTGCACCACCTCCGTTTTTCGCTAAATCGGATTAGGGGAAGCGGCTACTAGCTGCGTGCCGGACAAAGACTTCCCTCAGCAAATCACTCTAATTGGAGCCCAAAAGCTCGCGTTCGGAACCACCCAACATTGATCTGACGAGTGCCTCGCAGCACTTGATAAGCGGAAAAACGTTGACGAGAAGGCGGGGGGAATCCGACCGAGCACATGTCACCTTATGTAGCTGAAAAATGCGGACAGTAATGCAGACAGAGACAACGATGCAGAACGCTGAATTCCCACTGAGTGTTTCGTCTGAAATGAACACTTTATCTGACCTATCTTTAGTGGAAGAAATTATAGTAAATTTGGGCACTCTCACGAGCCCTATAGCTTTAATGCAAACGCATTCTCAAGTTCTCAGCACCTATAGTGCCTACAAAACATGGGTAGCCGCGGCTAATATCAACGGGTGCTTTGATGAAAGGCTTTTTAAAACAATAATAAAGAAATCTTGACGATAAGCTTTTCCGTATGCCGCTGTTTGTTTCGTAAACACTTCTCGCCTCTGCCAACTCATGTTTAGAAAATAAAGGCAGAATTATTTTTAAGCATTATCTTTAAATTTAGTAAAATCTCTAAACATCATATCAAATTGTTTCAAGTGAAAGGCAGTCACTATATTTTTACTTTGGCTTTCATTCGAACGATATGCATCCCTGCAATTCATCTCTGCAAGGATGGTTCGACTCCGCGGTGCACCACAGAAATCTTAAAGGATGTTTTTTCCCTTTCTTTTTTTGGGGGGCCTGTGTGTAGTTGAAGATTTCGACACGCACAGTGACCGATGTTTGGGTCAAGGAAGTTCACTGAAAAGCGAGCGGCACATACGCACGTCGCAATCTGGCGACAAAAGGTGCTTTGAAATGCAGCGCATACCCATTTCCACGTACCTGAGACCTAAGTTGGTGCTAAGAGCTTCATTGAAGAGGGTTACATACGCAGTGACACGTACTCAGCGAACAACTTTGCCAAACGGTCAGTTTCGAACACGGCTCGCTCAGCAGAGCAGCCCGACGTTCTACTCATTAGGCTATGCGCTACCAAATTACTAAGGTTGGCGTGGACGAAGTTAGGTTCGGACAAAGAAACAGACAGACAAAGCGCAAACTGCGTGAAGGTCCCAAAGAAAGTTAACAACATTAAAGTCAATAATGCTCGCTTTCGAGAGGGAACCATTACAATGTGTAAAAAAAAAACTGCTAATTTCTGCAAGACACTGGTCTGTATCAAGACACTTCCGTACGTTGTGTGTTGGGGTGTGTTCTGTGTATCTTATGAGGATCTGTCTTGTGTCCTTTGCGTGCCATATCATTTTTCATCGTTTCCACCTGAAACGTTCTTCTTTTTTAACTTTTGTAGTCGAACGCGCTCGCGCTTTTTATTTTAGCACGTGCTTAAAACTTTCGTGCAACGCATGCGCCGTCGATAGCAGCACGCACGACAACGTCGACGCCGGCGCCAACAGTGACGGCGGGAGCGCTCATCGGGCATCCGTGTAATTGATACCACAATAAAAGGTAGAGCGCACAGCCCCACTTGCCTTGCGCTTTACACACCGTATTAAGTACTACCTGTCACGAAATAATTCCGACGCCGGAAATCTGGCCTATCAATTTTTATGAGCTTTCCTAAAATAAAATTGAATTAAAGATTGCGTGCTTCGATTCAATTCTTATTCTAGTTCCCCTTGCTGTTTGGCGTTAAATCAAAGCGACTAACCCTACCAAAGCTAAGCGTCCGTCTGAAGTCAGTACGGAGGTTGCTTAAGGTGAGGTTCGCGGGATCGCTCCAACAACGATCGCAATACATTTTCAGCAATCCAATTCCCAGTATAGCAAGTCATCATTGTACATAACCATTGTGTACATGTGGCATTTAGTTTATGTGTAACTGTGCCTTGAGGACTCGGACATTACTTACGTTTAAAACGTGCTGTGTTTCGTTTGTTACATGTTATCGTCCCGGTGGAATTGTGCCGGGATTATGACTCAGGGTTCGTATCGTCTCTTGTCGAAATAAACTTTTTCTAAACATAGCAAATCTGACCTAGAGACACGGTACGCACTCAAGGTATACTCAGGCCCCGCACACTCTCAAGTTCACAAAATGGCCACAGAGGACGAAAAATCAATCGAGGCGCGTTTCAGCGTAAGCGCGCAAGTGGAGCTACTGTAATTTGGTCGCATACTTTAATTTGTGCTTTCTCTGCTAGGGGCGCTGAACATACAAACCTTTGACATAAACAATCGAGGTGTCTAAGGATGTTCTTTTTTTACCTCAGGCAAATAGGCAGTTGATTTTCTTTAAATTTGATTGTTGAAGCTGCTTTTTAGTCATAGCGTCACAGTTTTTGTACTTGATTAACCACCGACAGCCGACAGCCTATTGGTATCGATGTGTTTCCTGGCCGTTGGCGTTCGAATAAGTATGGACAGCTGGGCTAGTTGGTTATGATTAGCATTATGAAACATCGTTGCAGCGCCCAATTGAACAAGGACGAGAAGAGAAAGACAACACGAACGCCGGTTGCTCGAGGAAGGGTTTGCACATAAAGGAGGAGGGGAGAAAGGGCCCAATGTACTAGAAAGTATATCGCTAAGTATGGACAGCTGGGCTAGTTGGTTATGATTAGCATTATGAAACATCGTTCCAGTGCACAATTGAACAAGGACGAGAAGAGAAAGACAACACGAACGCCGGTTCGTTCGAATACTACGGCGGTAAAACAGTTTCGAAAAGCATGCTGGTTTCGTCTGCGAGTCATTACATAGACTTGCTATAAAGAGGTCTACTCTTGCAAAACATAGTGCCTCATTTTGTTTAGGCATTGATTATCATAATGAATGCGGCGGAGGTTGAGGGAGCACGCTTGAAGGTACGTTTTTATGTCGTTGATCTCCATAACACCGTAAGTACGCAAACCGATGTCACAGAATACCCGATGTATCATCTTGTGTTCTCCGTCATCGCTTGTTTGCTGTACGCCTACTAATTCTTCATTTATTTTTCAAGTGTCGTATCCTCCTTTTGTCCTTGTTCTCTTGTGCTTCACTTACAGCATGTCGTTCCGTCAGCTGTAATGCGCATTTGCAAAACCAATACATGTTTGATAAGGCGCAGTGGTTATCATAGTTTCACTACACATGTATTAAGCTGGCACATATGGTTCAGATACATATACCTGTATGTGGACTTGCACGACGTTGATGCGGAGATTAGGATAATTATGACACCCGTAATGAAGAGGCAGCTGACGGCCGTAAGCTATTGAGCTCTTTCCGCCAAACTACCCGGCCTGGTAGTGCTGTAAAGATGCTGTATAAAAGTGACACGCGGTGACAGGGAAAACATTATGCTTAGCAGCCAACCGTACGTTTTGTAGCTTAGGTCTTCTTTCTTGTGCGTTTGTGCTACCCTTATTAATGAGCCATTTCTTGACTATGTTCTTGACTATGTAACCGTGTTTGTGTGGTTGCGTAGACGTGTGCGTTTTGTTGTACTTGTAAAATGCAAATAAAGTATTTTCAGGCTTACTCAATCTTTGTTGTCGTGTGCGTTTATTCCAGTCGAGGCCATCGTGCCCCCTGGATACCACATTCTGTCAGTAGCCCTACACGAAATGCAACAGCTGGAGCGCGGGTAACGGCGGCGTAATAAACGAAAAACCGCTCGGGATGCGCTTAAAAGTAAGTTCAGAGTGTGCCTTAACTCGATATGACTCAGCGCTACATATATGTATATATGTAGACGCTACGTTTGCCACACAGCAACCAAACTGGCGGGGGCATGATCGAGGCGCCGCAGCCAGAAACCCAGTAAAGCGGCAGAACACCTGGTAAAGCGGCCATACTGTGCAAAACCCCGTTTCCGTTTCCTGTTGTACAGCGCCATCTGTGGTCGCATACTTCAGTTCACGACGCCACCACTACGCTTATTTCCGTTGCACTGTGGATGGTACAGTTTCCCTTCTCTAAGTTTGTATAGGTGTTCCGTGGTATACTGACGTCTGCATTGTTCAGTAGAAGGACGTGCACTCTGACGACGTGTGTAGGAAGAACTGGCGTTTACTGCCACAAAACTCCGTATCGCCCTTCGGGTCAATCAACTGACTCCGCTGATGCGGTCATGGCAGCGTGAGCTACGGAGGCTTTTCCAACACCTCATCGCAGCGTCGCATTCGTCAGCTGCTGCTTGGCGATGCAGACGTAATCCGTGTGCACAGCCTGAAGTTCGACGATATGCAAGAAACTTAATTTTGAGCAAGCCGAATGCATTCAGCTCTGCGGCTCCAAGAGCACTTCCTGTTATGTCGCCTCCCGCGCGTGATTATTCGCTCTTTGTGCCGCATTTTGAAAACGTTGATCTTAGTATTATGCGACACATAACTCTTTTCTCTGCTCCCTCAACATTGCGCTTATCTTTCTTTCTTTGTTGCCTGTTGTATTTCTTTTTTGTATTATACTGTGTTATTCACTACTGCTATAGCCCAACCAGGGGCTGCAGTATGTGAAAATAACAAAAAAGATCAGAAATAGACCCTGGTTCTCATGGATCTCGTGCAATTAAGCTTAGTGGGCTGCCTCAGGTTCCACCTGAGGTAGCTATCAGTCTTTGTGCACAATCATCAGCTGACGAAATGGAGGCAGCATAATCTTCCATGAAGTGTAGCTCGGCCCCTGGATCGTGTGGGTTACCCGTTGAGTTTTACCTAACGTTCTATGAAGATATTGGTGCCTCTTTCGTATCTGTTATCAGCCCCGGCTTAGAGAACTTTGAATTCCCGGCTCGTTTTCGCGACGGTCGTGTTGTGCTGATACCTATCCACCATCCACCATCATCATCCATCAAATATCGAGATCGTTTGGGCCACCTGTCTAACCCGTTCTACCAAAGTGCTCATTGGTGCCCTTTTACCGTCTTCCTGATACCATGGTCTTGTATTCTTTAGTACTAATTAGTATTTGTATTAGAGTGACAATATGTTTTTACATTGTTTATCCGAACAACTGTATCGTTTGTCTTCTTTCTAAAATGTGCACTACCGATCCTGTTCGTTTTGTACAATGCTTTAATGCTCTTACAAGATGTGTATACATATTTCTACTGTCTATTAATAATGTATGTCTAATAAGTTTTGTTATGTGCCCAATGTATATACTCTTTTATTCCTGTGGCGCCCGGCTTACCCAATGCCTCAAACGAGGCCTGCAAGGACATTTTAAATAGAAATAAAATAATATCAGTTAGTCCAGGGGAATGGAGGCCAATCATGCTTCACTATGTTGACTACAAATCTTCACAGTTGTTGTCAATCGACACTTGGCAAGCCTTAGGCCTTCATTAATAGGACACCATCAGGCATGCTCGGTCCCTGACCGAGAGCTACACAATCTATCGTTCGTTACGCGTGACATAGTGGCGTACACGCTGACCAGGTCAGCACGAAGGCTTTTGGTTTTACTAGATCACTAAAAGGCATTCGATCGCCTTGAACATAGCTACATATTAATTGTACTGACCTTGTACGGCTTGACATGAAATTTCGTTGAACTTATTAGGAATGTCTACCCAAATATCCGAAGTACGTCTTTTCTTGATGATCGTGAACGTGCACCATTTCCAGTCACTCCTGGTGTTCGTCAGGGGTGCCCTCTGTCCCCAGCACTCTTTGTCCCCAACCTGGAGCCACTTTTGCGCACGGTACTGAGAGGCCATTGTGTGCGTGGTCTCCGACTGCCTGGTGGCTATGTTGTGAAAGTGATAGCCTTCACCGATGTCATCGCATTCTATCTCAGGAATGAAGACAGCTTATCCCGTAGCTTTAGAATTTTCATTGAGTAAGGAAATATTTCAGGTGCTGGGCTAAATATTTCAAGGTGTCGTTACTTTTTTTATTGGTTCACCACAGACACGTCTATGTCCCCTTTTCCGCCTTCAAAATAGCGATTAGGTTTGTATTTTAGGCCATTATTACACCTATGATGACATATCAGACTTTGTGTGGCACTGAATTTTTGAAAATGTAGGGCGAAATATTCAGGATGTTCAAGGATATGATTTACCCTTATTAGAAAGAAGGTATTTAGCAGAGTCTGGGTTTTGTGTGTGTGGCAGTGTGTTGTACATTGGCCACCTTGTACAGCCATCATTACGGGTTACTAGGTCCTTGCGGCCCCTTCGTGGTTCCTTCTTTTCGTAGGCCACTATAGAAGTGGTTTGTCGCGCGGCGCTTGGGTAACCACGCTGTCGCGGTGGGTTCTCATTCCCATCCATGTCTGTCCGCTGCCGGCTGCTGCCTCTGCGATTTCTGCTCCGTCTGTTACAGCGTGATCAATGTCCCACGCGTGAACTTGCCTGCCATTTTCTTGACACAAGAATTCGTTACATGCTATCAGGCGTACACTTAAATCGTGGACCAAAAGTGCTAAACGCGCCTGCATTTTACTCTATGGCCGTGGCATTTTATCGCCACGTACAACAGGTATGTCCTGATGCAGACGTTCTCGAAAACCATGTTGTGGATGCAATGTCAGCCTTATTGCTTCCTCTATTTCTTCCAGCGCGCCACGCACGCTCCAATGATGTGTCGTGGAGTACGATAACGGCGCCCTTTCTGCCTGGTCATCTACGCGACTGCAAGTGGCCTCTAAGGGGCCATTTGTCCCTTCAAGAAGCCACCAAGCATGTGGTGCTGCAATGCGTCGTTGCTAGGGTACTTTGGAGCATCGTGCATGCTGGTTTCCATGGCCTTGTAGCTAACCGCTTTATTACATCTGGTCACGTTCCCCATACATGGGCTGCATTTCCCTGTGGATTTCGATGGGCGTTCTTCCCTTGCTCCATAGACAGCGAATTACACTTCGTTGCCCGTACGCCGTGGACGTGTGAAGCACAATCGCCATCTTCAAGAACTGACAGCAGCGCCGTGCCGTGGAGCTACCAGCAAATGAGGACGATCTGGACCAAGAAATTACCACTGGGAGTGAATATGCTGACTTCGTATTTTACAGCCGTAATATGGTTGAAAAAATAAGGGCATATACTTTCTGATTCACCCTCGTAGAATGACAACTACTGGAAACCCACCTGCATATGACATCCTAATAGAATCCTGTAACCGCAACCCGAACATTATAATCACCCTGCGTTGGGTACCGGCTAATGATACCATAGAGGAAAATGAGTTGGGCCATCAACGTGCCTGCGAAATTATTCTCTAGGCGCTCCCTCTTCCCTGGCCGAAATCTAACGACATTTAAAGACGCCGCCGCGCAAAAAAAAAGGCAAATACCTGCACACTACAAGAACTTCACGGAAAACCACACTATTTTTCCCCAACCTTACGCATTAGTTAAGAAGGGACAAGCACGTTTTCTTCGCAGAGTTCAAAGTAGCACTCCCCTCGCGCCACTAATGCTCTATAGCTTCGGATGGCGTAGCACAGCTCACTGACCATACTGCCTGGAGATAGGGGCAGATACAGAAGACATTGTACACTAATATCATGAGAAGTCCAGAAACAGACACCAAGGAAAACATAGGGGAAATTACTTCTACTCAGAGCATCGGACGCGTAATGCGGAGACGTGGGATCGTTCCCCACCCGAAGCAAGTTGTTTTTTCATCCATTTTCATTTCCATTAATTTATAAGTTCTTTAATTCAATTAGTGAGTACGAGTAGATTCCCCTATGTGTCCTTAGTGTCTTTGTTGGCTTCTCATCATATGATTAGTAAAAATTGGGACCCTCGGTTAACCCCGTTTCTTCTCATTCTGTACTCATGTAACACTGCCATTACATTTCCTTTTTTTCCCTTACCCTTCCCTCCTTCCTGGAGTGCTTGGCTTCACTCAGCCTCAGCGGATCAACAATGGATCTTAGCGGAGCAAGCGCTCATTTTTTACTGGTCCTTTTTGCTGGCCTTCAATAGGGTTTTTTTCCCTCCCTTCCTTCCTTGCGTAATGATCCTTCTATTATATTGCGACGACGTGGTACACGTATGATGTATACCCACAAATATATCTGGCGAGACTGCGACCAACCGAACAGCCAGCGGACCGCCTGAAATCCAGGAATATGGGTAAAGAAAGCTTCGCCTAAAAATTTGGACCGATTAGTAACAGTCAGTGGCCTACCGCCGTCACTGCATATCATGCGCGATATCACATTTCGCGAGTGCCACCTACTACCATCAACTCTAGCGTGCAGAGGTGGCTTTGCGAATACGGGCTCTAGTGTTTCAGGTCACGAAACGTGCGTGAAGCCATTGGGGGAGAGCGAGCGAGCGGGTCTGCAAACGTCTTCCTGCGGCAACAAGTCTTCATTTCCTGCCCCTCTCTCAAAGCCCAGGGCGGCAATTCACTGCAGGCCATCCCGCATCGTGTGCGACAGAGTCAATGGAGCGCGAGGAACTGTCCCTGTCATTCCTCCCATACGACACAGCCACCTCACCAGCTGAAATCGATGACAAGCACTGGTCAACGACGTAGAATAACTAGAACGTAGAAATGGAGAAAGAGCAAAAAAAGAAAAATTCAAATTGCTGTGACAGTCATATAGCTAGCGTAATTCGCCTTTTTCCTTTTCTTTCTTTCCTGGGATTTATTTCAGAGCCGCAAAGCAGTTTAATTGGTGGCTAGTACAGACAACAATGTACAGGACCATATAGCCTTTAAACGTAAAATGCAGAGCTTCTCGTGACTGCTGTCGAAAATTACTAATTATTGATTCGAGATAAAGTTATAAATTATATTTTGGCATAATAATTTCAGCGATATTACCACCTCGAGTATGAATCGCCAAAATATCACTTTATACATATATATATATATATATATATATATATATATATATATATATATATATATATATATACATATATATATAATTGAATATAGGAACCTTGTCGAAACTGCATAACTGAAACCGGCCACTGCTCATTTTATAAACCTGTTGCTAGAAAATTAGTGCACCTATTTCGAGAAGTACTCAAGATTGGCAGCCTGCTGCATTGCTGTTCATATAATTACGTTTCAGCATTATGAAAAAAAAATGCGGTACGGAAAACTATCAAGTGCAACAGTGGTGCATTACCACGCCAACTCAATGTCTCAATGTCCACCACCGCTCGATAGCTCGGACAGCAACAAACGTTTATATATATATATTATATATATATATATATATATATATATATATATATATATATATATATATATATATATATATATATATATCTTAGTCATATCATTAGAAGCCAACAAACACTGGCACCAAGGACAACATAGGGAAAATTACTTGTGCCTAATAAATGAAATAACGAAACGACAAATCAATGGAAATTAAAGTGGATGAAAAAACACTCCCAGGGTTCTACTAGGACGTATAATTACCCAAGAAAGTGGATGGGGAGACAGCGCCGCGGTAGCTCAATTGATAGAACATCGCATGCGAAATGCGAAGGTTGTGGATTCGGTTCCCACCTGCGGCAAGTTGTTTTTTCATCCACTTTAAATTCCATTAACTTATCGTTTCTTTATTTCATTTATTCAGCACAAGTAATTTCCCCTATATTGTCCTTGGTGTCGGTGTTTGTCGGCTTCTTATGATATGACTTACGAAAATCGGGCCCCTCGGTTAACCCCCTTTCTTCTCGTATATATATATATATATATATATATATATATATATATATATATATATATATATATATATATATATATATATATATATATATATATATATATATATATATATATATATAAGGTGCGCCAAGTTTAATAGCCTGAGACGGTCACTGCTGAAATGTCGGCTATAGTAAGTCCGGGCCTACTGCGCAGATTCCATGAATGGTGCCATGGAGCACGAGTGTACCTCGCGCCATGATGAAGCATAGCGCTTTCTCCGCATCCTAAATCTCCTTTGTCGAGTATAGAAGCCATGCAGCACAGAATCCGTATCGTAGACCCCACGGAGATTGAGGCGAAAAGTTGCTGTTGATGCTTTTGGCTTCGTAAAGGTGCACCTATCACCTAGAGTAGTTGTTAAGCAGCAAACACTTCTAACGATTGCGTGCATACACATTGACATGCTTTTTTTTTCTCTTAAAGAACAAACACAAATCTGTGTTTATCGCTACTTTGCCTTTTCTGAAATTTCGCATCAAAGTGGAATTCTATGTTCGCAAACATTAATGAGAAAATTTAGTGATGTTACTTGGCTCGTTTGTCAAGAAAAAAAGATTGTCATGTTCCCTTTGTCTGCTTTCATTGCAGTGTGCGCTATCCAAAACACGAAACCTGCGATGTTGGCTGGTCGCTGTCGGCGTCTGCAGTAGGACAAAACATGGCCTTTGAGACCAGTTTCAATTAATAGGCGGAGGATGCGATGTGCACACCAAGAGGGGCACGTGTTTTTTTCTTAACAGGCAGTACCAATGTAAGGACACGTAAAAAAAGAGCGAAGAGTTGTATTGAAGAATCCTGGCAATAAAGCCCGACCTTGCGGCAAAATTTGAGGAGCAGCAGAGAGCCTCCTTCTATCGAGCGGTTGTGCAGACAAAAAAAGAATGTTCTTGAGCGAAAAATTCAAAAATGCACCTCAATGTTTACATGGAATTACATTTTTATTATCAGAATTTCAAAAGGTTTATTTCTCATCGCTGCTTAATCTTTACTCACCTTTCGCCCCTAGGTCCCATCGTTTTTAGGGCAAAAGCCTTTCTAGGCTCATGGTGATGTTTGTGTCAGCAGAGCTGACCGCCGGAGTGTCTGCCGAAGTGTCATGACGCCATATAAAGGCAAATAAAGACATATTAAAGAATAAAAAATGATTGATAGTGACAGTTAGTGAATGATAACGTATTAGAGGTTAATAATGACTAGTAATTACTAATAAATACTGCGAATGTCTACTAACGACTACGAGATGACCAATATTTCTAATAACGGCTTGTAGTGACTACCATTGATTAGAAATGACTGGAAACGTCTAGTAATGAGTGGTAATGACTAAAATAACTACTAATGACTTGTAATGACTACTAACGACTACGAAATGACCAATATGTCTAACTACGTCTTGTAATAGCCCCAATTAATTACAAATGACAAAAAATGCTTACTAGTGAGCCGTAATGACTAATACTGACTGAAATGACTCGTAATGACTAGTAATGACTATGAAGTGGTTATTAATATGCCTAATGACAATTTGTAACGACTACAAGTGATTATAAATCACTAAACATGCTTAGCAATGATTAGTTTATGTCTTTATGTGACTCGGGCTATGTCTTTATGTGACTTAACAGCATGTCGAGTGAATGAGTGGGCGGTGCGAAAAGGGTGCGATAACGCTATCACGTTCCACTCTTGCAGGTGAAGCTTAAGCGTCCTCTAATTTTTTTGTTGGTGTTAGCCTGCTTATTTAAAACAGTATTTTATTCTTCAAATTTGCACCAACGTTTCCTTCTAATTCCTGACTGAGATTTGTAATTGTTCCCGAACAATTAAAGAAAATAGTATGATAGAGTGCAACAGTCGAGACACAATGAAAGAGAAAAAGAACAATAAAGGGAGAAATACTTAAGATCGATCGTGCTCGTTGCAGCAATTTTGCTTCTTCCTTTGCCCCTCCATAAGCGCTGTGGCGTAATAATAATGACGCGCACCTGCCGACCCCGAACTCGCGTCTAGCGAGAGACGAGCCGACGACTAGACATGCGAATGTTTTGGGTCATAAAACCCATCTAGGAGAGAGGACAGCGGGCGGCTGAAACACGGTCCTCATCGCCTGTTCTCACGCACGGCTAAGATGGCCGCAAAGAGCGAACGCCTCCGTAGAGGGTGCGCACAGAAGCGCGACAGTACCAGGCGGACGCCAAAGCCATGGTTATGTACATGAGTTCCTTGCAGTGGAGAGGAAAGGATAGTACAGGATGTCGTGACAGGCGAAAAAAAAAAAACTCCCATCCAGCCGACATCAGCAGGAAGTCACAAATGAAGCCCAGCTATGTGGTATTCTTGGGCAAGTTACTACTCTTTCCTTTTCATGAACCATGCTGTCACCTCGCAGATTTCAGCATAACTGATTTGCCATGTCCAATTTACGTACGCGTCGAGTTGGCAAATCAATAATCCTTGCCCTACGATGCATTAGCCTGCTAGTTACCGAAGACAGAGTGGACCGATAGCGCGCCGGAGAGACGTTAGTCCCGGCTTCGATCTCTCGTCCAGAAAAAAAAATATTTGCTTGCGAAGCAATCCCGTTTCTAAGACATCTTCGCGCGTTTCTTTTGTAGCGTCATGATACTTAGTGTCGCGTAGGTGACAATTTTATCATTTCATGAAGATTCCCCCGCCTCCAAAACTTACGCAGGAATAATTTGCCATCTGCATGGTGTCATGGTAACGGGCTTGTTGGGGCTGGCTTAAGGAGCAAATTATTGGAATGTGAAAAACATAGTTGCTCAGAAAACGCTGATCGAGATATGTCATGATGACGAGTCACAGGCCCATGTGACGCGCATCGACGCGTGGCTGTGCTTTCGCGCTGATGTGACTATGTCTATAAGAAAGTATAGTTGCAGGGCGGATGTTGTGTTTCTATACGTCACATTTGTTGGTGAACGCTGGAAACGGCCACTTCAAGAGCACTATTGCAGTGTATGTGCAAAAATCCTACTCAAAATTAGATTCATAGATTATTGCACTCTGGGCACACAAGCCTACACAGTCATTACTAAGGCAGACAGTATAGTTTTAGGCATCAATCAGCACAATGCATGCAGAAATTGAGCGATATCAAAATGTGCACAAGAGGATATAAGTTTAGAAAAAGTTTGTTTCAACAAAAGACGATATGAACACCGAGTCGCAATGACGGGACAATTCCACCGATAGCATCTACAAAGTAGGAAGCACTGTACACATAGCACGTTTTCAAAGAGTGTCCGAGTCCACACTCACTAGCATAGAACCACATAGATTCACGGAAACGCACAGTTACACATTAACTACTCATCACATTACACAACATGATGTTCAATTGATGCAGTGTACACAATGGTTACGTACAACAAGTAAACTGGCAAGTTCAGCATGCTACAACGTTCTTTCACAGCCGCACTTACGGCGTTGCAAATTCTACCCTTGCTTGCTCATCCACCGTTGTTTCTCTGGCAATGCACGGGTCATTCGCCATGTGCTGCGTCATCATCAGCTGCAAAGAACTCGACAAGGAAAGTAGATAAATAATTTCTCTATTTGCTTCTGCCTTTTATTCTAATATTCTGTTTAAAAGAGAGAGCTGAATCGTTTGTTCTGATGCCATTAGAGGTGAATGTACGGACAGTATGGCACATTTGAGAGGAAGCTTTAGGTGGGCCTCGATTCCGAGGCCGCAAATTAAAATCCATGTGAAACGCATAAATACGTTTACAGTGGAGCTGTTACAACCACGCTGGGTTACTCTTGCGCGACTTTGCCGAGCTGGGAGACAGAGCTGAGAGAGAGAGCGAAAGCAGAGTATAAAAAAAATTGGAGGACGCTTAAGCTTCGCCTTCAAGAGTGGAACGCGGCAGCGTTCCCATCGACCCGCCAAGGGGTGTAAGACAATGGGCTACGGCGCAGCGACTACGCGCCCCGCATCGGACGCGGTGAGCGTCGACCAACGCAGCGTTCGGCGCGACAAGGAAATGTGCGCCTGAGCAAGCGACGCACGCCTGAGCCTTAGAAACAGCTCGTTTCTAAGGCAACACCGCGTTCACTAGAGGCGCTTTTGTACCGCTTTGAAGCATCGAACTCGTGGCTCGACTCCGCGTTCGGCTTTCGAGGAGGAAGGACGCGTGATGGCTCGCTCCGTGCGAGGTTCTTTGGCGGCCGCCTTTGGCCGCGGTGACAGGTTTTCTTCTGCACCCTCGGATTATAGGATGTTGCTGCCAACATTGCCTTCAGGCGAGAGCATGCAGCAGTGCGTTTTTTTGCACGGGGACCTGGCAAGAAGACCATATCGGCTGGAAGATTTTCGCGAGCCATTGGAGGACGCTGGTATCATCAAGAACATCACGGGTATTGGAGCCTACCAGATGAATCACGTCTGGCTAGTCAAGTTGCGCAGCAAGGCGGACAAGGATGCTCTGGTGAAAACGGGTGGACTTCAGGTCAAGGGCGGCTTCTGCGCTGTCATTGACCCCGTCCAACAAGACGTCACCGTGAAAGTGCACTGGGTCGACTTTGCTGTCAAAAGTGAGAGCTTTCGGCAAGCGTTGAGCAGCTTTGGTGACGTCCTTGACGTGTCGAACGACAACTGGTCCGTCGCCGGTTTTGAACATGCGACATCCACGACGAGAGTCGTGCGAATGAGACTTAAGGAAGGTGTTGAGCTTGATGACCTGCCTCATCTTTTCAAGTTGGGAAGTGGCACCGTCCTTCTTGTGGCCCCGGGCCGGTCCCCGCTATGTTTGAGGTGCCACAGGCAAGGACACATTCGACGGGACTGCCAGACGCCACGTTGTGGTGTGTGCCGGGCGTTCGGACACGAAAGTAATGACTGTGCAAGGAGCTACGCCAGAGTAACTAAAACCGTTCTCCCAACAGAAGTACAAGAGAACATAATGGACGCGGAGGAGGCCGAAAGGTCTGCCCCGAACAGCAACACCAAGGAATGCGAAGACAAGGCCCGGGAGACTGACGCCGAGAAAACTGGAAGGACGACACCTGACAGTCGGGACTTGACAAAGGCAACTGAGGAACGTGCCGAAATAGGCTGCACGCAAGAGTCACTGCCCTTGAGTCAAGCAAGTGAAGAGGAAGACATGAGCGACAGCACCGAGATCACTACGGCCGAATATCAAGCAGACGCTACAGGGGCGACCGCGGGACGCGGGAAGCGTCCCAGAACAGGCGTTCCGAAGTTGACGGAGGACAGCACCGAACGCAAGGTTAAACGCCTGGAGCGTCAGTGGCACCGCGTTGCTGGCGCCAAGGGTAAAAAATATGTCCCTGAAGTCCGGTCGGCGTCATCGTCGCCGGTTCGGGGTCAGGGACGCGATAAGTAATACCCTGGTATTCCCACTGCAGGGTAGAGCCACGGTTAACGTTGTAGTGGTGGTTCGCGCTTACAATCACCATGATTAGTATACCTGCACCATTACGCGTCGGTACGCTCAATGTACGGGGTCTAGGGGCTAGTCGCAAGCAATATCAAGTTAAACGCATAATGCAAGAAAGAGACCTAGATTTGCTTGCGGTCCAGGAGACGAAGGTTAGCAGAGAGGAGGCGACCGAAGGCTTGGTAGCAAAATTTTCTTTGAGGTACAATGTATGCGTGAGCCATGCGGTGGGAACATCAGCCGGGTGTATGTTGTTTGTTAAAAAATCAATAGGCATTGTCGTTGAAACGGTTACAAGTTGCTTGCAAGGACGCTTTGTTTTGTGCGATCTTTCTTACGGGGAAACGAAATTTAGAATTATTTGTGTCTATGCACCTACAAAGCTGCATGAAAGATTTTTGTTCTTTCGCGAATTGAGTATGTATTTTGATTGTGAGAGGTGTTTGATTGTGTTGGGTGACTACAATTGTGTCCTTAATCAGGAAGACCGTTCAACCACTGCTTGTGTAAATGAAGAAAGTGCTGCGTATCTTAAAGAATGCGTGAGCAAATTCTCTTTAAATGATGTGGCACAGTTCGCAAGAGGTGGAAGTCGCCAGCATTTCACACACTTTCAAGGCACCAGCCATGCACGACTAGATCGAGTGTATGTGTGTTCGGAGATTGCGCCTTTGTGTCGGAACTACGATGTTGATGCTGTTTCTTTCAGTGATCATTGTTTAGTGACCTTCGAGATCGGCCAAAAGCAAAAAAGGAAGCTTGAATGGGAAAGATGGAAATTGAATGCCAAGCTTATCAAGGATGACGTGTTCATAGATGAAACAAAAAAAGAAATACATCATTTTTTTAATGACACACTACGCAGTGCCGCAGAGAAATGGGAGTTATTTAAACAAAGGGTAAAATTGAACGCAATAGAAAGAGGTGGGCATATGAAGTATCAGGCTCAAAAACATGAACAGATGCTGCGGCAGGAGCTCGAAGACTTGGTGCGAATCGAAACAGCTAATCCGGGTTTGGTGACGCAAGAACTGCAAGTCATTAAAAGAAAACTAGAAAGCTTAGAGGAGGATAAATACAGAGGTGCAATTATACGAGCACGAGCCGAAAAATATCTCGCGGGGGAAGTACCTACAAAGCGAGCTTTGTCAGATGAAAAGGCGTACGCTCGAGGAAATGAAATATTGGAAATAGAATATAATGGTAGGATATTCAGAGAACAGAAAATTATCATGACGGCATTTGAAAGTTACTATAGAGATTTGTTTGCTTGTCGTGAGCCAAAGGCGCCGGGCTACGAGGATGACTTTCTGGCAGAAATGCCGACGCTAGGCAAAGAGGAAACGAATTTATTAGAAATGAATATTAGTATGGAAGAGATTGAGAGGGCTATTGAGGAACTGAGCTCGGGCAAATCTCCTGGTCCGGATGGGATTACCGCGGCATTTTACAAGGCTTTCAAGACGGACATGGCAACAGCATTGCATGAAGTATTTTCAGAGGCACTCGAGCGGGGGACTTTACCACCATCGTTCAATCGTGCGCACACAGTACTAATCCCAAAAGGCAAAGAAAAATATATGCTACGTAAAGTAACGGGATACAGGCCAATTACGTTGACTAATGTTGACTACAAGGTTTTCATGAAAGTTCTTGCAGCAAGGCTGCAGGGAGTTATACAGAAGTTAGTTGGGCCGCATCAGACATGCGGCATCAGAGGTAGGAAAATATTTACAAATATTCATACAGCTAGAAGCATTTTAGAATATTGCGATAGCGCTCTCCTCAAGGTAGCGATGCTGCAAATAGATCTAGCTAAGGCTTTTGATATGGTACCACATAGTGTTCTCTTGTTATTAATTAATTATGTAGGGCTTGGTTCCGTCATGTGTAAAGGCATAAAAATGGCATATCAAAGCTCATGTACCAATTTAATTGTTAATGGTGAACTATCACAGCGCATACAAGTACTCTCTTCCGTACGACAGGGTTGTCCGTTAAGTCCTTTACTTTTTGCTTTATTTTTGGAGTCGCTTTGTAGAAAAATAGTTAATAGTACAGAAATCAGGGGGTTTAAGATACAGTCCTGTGAAGTACGTGTTCTAGCTTATGCCGATGACGTAGCCCTATTTGCTGCAGATAGGGAGAGTGTTAGCTCATTATTAAGAATTACTGAAAGGTTTTGCGAGAAAAGCGGCAGTGAAATCAATAAGCAAAAGAGTATTGGTCTCTGGCATGGCCATTGGAATGCTACGCCCGGTGTTTTTGAAAATATTCGGTGGCTCACGACACCTAGCACTTACCTGGGGGTACCTTTGGATGGGTATCGTGAGAACGAGTCACTTTGGCTCGAAAAAACGGATGAAATGCGTGCGATGGCCGAAGCATGGGGTGGACGTGAGTTGTCGATTTTTGCACGTGCCACTATTTGTAACGTTTTTCTCGTTGCGAAAATTATGTATCTTCTGCAGGCACTCTATTGTACACGTAAGCATATTCAAAAATTTCACCGAATATTTGCCACGTTTATCTGGTGTTCTACGTGGGAGCGAACATCAAGGACGAATTTGTTTCGTCGAGTAAAGAAAGGTGGTCTGTCGGTGTGCCACTTGTTTCTTCAGCAAGTTGTATCACGTTTCATATTGATAAGGGACGAAAGAGACCCGTTTCTGTGTTGTTTTTTTCAAACCATGTTAACAGTTTCTATGCCTGATTTTTTTGTTTCTTCAGCCATTGGCCCTCACTACACAATTTCAAGGTTCTTGCGTGAAGTTGTAACGTCCTATCGTTTCCTTAGGGCGAGATTTTCCCTTGAGTACCTCTCCAATGTAAAAAGAAAGCATCTTATGAAGGATCTCATTGAAAGTGTGTTCCCTGTTCCATTATATCGGTAAATTTTTCAACAAGGGCCTGGGCAAGACGTACTTAAAAGGGTTAAAAATATGTGTATACCGGCGAACGTTAAAACGTTCTTTTTCAAGCTTCACACGGGAACCTTGCCTGTTAAAACGTGGCTAGAGGAAAGAGGGATTTATGTGCCATGGGGAAGCAGATGCTTTCTGTGCAACAAAGCTGAAACGATTGAACATGTTTTCATCGATTGTAATAATGCCATATTCTTTTGGGATATATTACAGAGAACGTTAAAGATAGACCTGCCCCTCAATCCACATGGCATTCGTTTTTTACCGCCTGAACGCGATTTTGAACAGATGGATGTCATCTTTTTACTTGGACTGCACGCAGTATGGCGTAGTCTGTTGGCATATAGACATTGCGATGTTAAAGGCCGAACTGTGTATGAATATTTTGTGGAAATGGTTGTGAAGGTACGTGACGTGTACAAGATGAATGACTGTGATGAAGCTGTGGTGTCAATGCTTGATACTTTGACACATATAAAACGAGTGTGATCTATGATCACAAACACTTTTGAGGCTTGTAGCCAAGCTGGAAATAAAGAAAAAAAAAGAACTCGTGGCTCAGTGGTAACGTCTCCGTCTCACACTCCGGAGACTCTGGTTCGATTCCCACCCAGCCCATCTTGCACGTTGTTTTTTATTCATGAAGTGCCTGCTGGGATTTATCGCTCACGGCCAACGCCGCCGACGCCGACGACACCGGCTTTTCTGCGACACGAGCTCCTTAACGCTGTCGCGTTAAAATAGCGTCGCGTAGCATAGCGACGCGACGAGGATGGGTGGAGCCTAGCGTGGGAGAAGGGGCGGCGCACCCGCGAGTGAGGAACGTGGCCTAATTAACGCGTCCCGAATGCGTTCCCTCTTCTGTCTCGCACGCTGCTACGTGCAGAGTGGAGACAACCGCGGCAACAACTACAGCTTTGGCCGCGCGAATAGCGGACGCCGTAGGCACGCGTTGCCGGCGCTCGCGCGTCTTGTGTGCGGTTTGGCACTTTACTGGCCTTTCCCCAGATCCGCTGTTCTCTGGTGTTATCGATAGCAGAGCCGCGCATAATTTTTCGAGTTATCTCCTGTGCCAACTTTAATTAAAGTTACGGCATTTAGATAGAAAATGTTAATTTTTAGTGGCTGATAGAAGCGTAATTTTCATTAATGCCTAATTTTAACGGCGAAGCTACTCTTGCTCGGCGTAAATTGGACCGCGTATCACAAAACTCTACCGACACCCACCGACGGAGACACCGTGCGCACCGGTTTCGCCGCCGCGCGGAGATCTGCGCATGCGCCGTGATAACGCTTAGAATTGTGCATGTGCTTGCCTTGAAAAGGATATGAAAATGTGTGCTGGGCGGTGCTCAATCAGTTAACGCCATGGGGTGGCCTAGGAAAGTTCGTACTGCCGAAGAAGAGGCTGTGCATCGCGAAGCTAGACTTGCGGCGTTGAGTCAGAAACAATGGCAACGGCGGGCCGATCCGACGTGCTTGGCCAGAGAGGCCGAAGCCAAGACGTGGTGGCTACACGAAGACGCAGAATACGCCGGTCGAGAGAGAGCCAGGATCACTGCGAAGCATCGACGATTACGCCAAGACCCTGCAGAGCGGGAGGCCGAGTACGAGGTACGTCGAGCTCGCGCTTCGAGCGGGGTTGCCAACGCTCGGTTTCAACGCGAGTTCCTCTCGTTGTAGTTTGGACATTCCTGCCGAGTTGGCGATCGACTGTAGTTTGAGTCGAACCTATCGAACGCTCAACACGGTTCGGTCTGTCGAGAAACGTGCACAAGGCACGTCGGTGCTGCGATACATCTTGCTGGAGGAAAGCGACCACGACGAGATGCGACTGTGTAAAACCTCTGGAGAAACGGTCTTACGCGGGAAGGTGTCGCTGTTCAGCGTTGATGAGTCCACGTAGATTCCCGTTCATGGGTCTACGTCGCTCAATAAACGGGCAAGCTCGCAATCGGTCGCGCGAGCTGCTCGATCATAGGGGCTAATGATTGGTGAAAACTATTTGAAGCGAAGTTTCAATCTAGGAGCAGTCAAGTTACAAAGCTTATCAGCAGCCAAGTTACAACCTAGCAGTAGCCGGAATAGCCCCTAAGCGACCGGCTTGGCTGTTTCAAACCTCACGCAACCGAGTGCGAACTTGCTCGTTTTTAAACAACAATTGGTAAATTCGGAAAAAATAGAAGCATTAAGTTTACAAATAACCAACCCTGCACTAAGAACAGATGTCGTAAATCCGTAACTTGCATCTGGGAGAACATCCAAAGCGGACCAATTTGATATAATAATTTATATTTTACCTGAATTTGTTACATTGTTTAAAAAAAATATTTGCAAGAGAACTACTCACGTATTAGTGATTCACTTGAGCACCATGTGTAAGACATCGAATGTGTGAGCCTTAAATATACTACGAAATCCAATTTCCAGGATTGGGATACCATTTTTCAATATAGAGTTACATAGATGCAAACTTAAAGGTATAATTTTCTGAAAATTTACAATATTCTGCAATCTTTTGTAATGATTTCACGGCGTAAATCAAAAATTCCATGCCGATAGTCACTAGATTTTTACTTTTTCTCTTGAATGTGGCGAACTTCATCAAGTTTGGTGCAGGCGTTGGCCAAAAAAGAAATTTCTCCTTTCCCATGTATTTATACAGGCGGCGACCAAACATTTTCAAGCAATTTGCGAGCTAGACGGTTGTGAACGCACCCACAACATGTATAAAAGAAGGAGAGACACAAAAAAAGAAAGACATGGATATTAACTACGGTCTCGTCCGGTTCGCTACACTACACGGGGAAAGGGAAAATAGTGGAAAGAAAGATAAGGATACAATGCCGAATGTGGCCTTGGATGGAAAAAGATTTCTAGCATGGTCTCGGCAAAGTTACGTCGTAGTCAGTTACATTCATCAGAGGAATTTTTCGTTACAAAGCGAAGCTTCGATGCCGCCACTTCGAGTAATTGTTGCTTATTGATGATTAAATGAACGGGTGCCAAGAAAATGGAAAGGGAGTCGAGGATGGCAGAAAACTGCAGAAATCTGGCACAGTTTGCCTGTCGCCGCTAAGTAGAGAGATATATTGTTTCGTATTGTTGGGTGACTGCTCACGAACGTATCTCCAAAAAGGCTTTGAATTCCTATAAGTACTAGCTTCCACATGTGCTATATAAATGGAATATTCACGCTTGTAGAGACGTTTAGAGAATGCCCTGTACCTTTTAAAAACAATATGACAGTGTTCCTTATTTGTGCGCTATGTCTTCCTCTGAGCGCGGTCTTTTAGCTTCAAAGTTGTTTTCAGTTCAACAGAAAACCAGCGGGGAAATTTAGAGCATTTAGTACCTTTTAGTGGTATAAAGTTCTTCATTCCACCGTGAATAATATTCGTGAATGTTGTGAATTGGCTATTAACATCTCTTAGTTCTATTAATGAATACCAGACCGCGTTATTAATATAGTGGTTAAGATCCACTTAATGTCCGCTTGAGAAGTTAAAAGACCCAGATGTTGGTGTATCCTTTGATCTCCTGGTACTAAGCATCGCGATTTGTAATGAAATATGAAGCGGTGAATGATATTTATCTGGCTTAACAAGGGGAACGTCGCCAAAGGACAAATTCACAGCTTCTGCTTTACCTAGGGCATATGTCTAGTGAACTGCCACAAGAGTTCAGAATATTGTTAAATTGGAACAGAGATGTAAATTATATAAGATCAAGGAACGAGTTAGACTCGGCCGATAAGTAAAAAGAATGGGTTGATATTTCCCCAGTTTGCAAGGAAATTCCAGGCGTATTAAAATCATCAGTTATGAGTATTTTATGGCAAGAATAGGCTGACATAACATATTAATAGCGGCTAGATTAGTCATGCACGTCTCAATATTCATATCAGGCGCAACATAGAAATTCCCTACTAATCGCCTAGTATTACCACCACCAAAATCTAATAATAATAATAATAATAATAATAATAATAATAATAATAATAATAATAATAATAATAATAATAATAATAATAATAATAATAATAATAATAATGCTTTATTACAATCTTGCAGCGCGGGAAATAGCATAGTCCTAATGAGAATAACAGTAACTTGTCTCAGTTGTCTCTTCTTCCTTTGAACGTTTATTCTCCGTGTTTAGAAATTAAGTCATGGTTTCTTCTCTATGACACTATATAGTTCATTCGTTAAAATCGATAACTCTTTCGTTCAACTTTCTTTTTTTCATTTTATTTTCTTAAGCACTACTGGTACACATGCAAGAGTAAATATTTCTTCCTGTAAAGCAGGTTTCTTTATTGGCGCTGTGCGTTAGGCAAAGCTTTTCAAACACTTTGTGTAGATGCTGATTGCAGTTGCGACCTCGTATGAGAGATTGAAGAAAATATGATGATGATGATGATGATGATGATGATGATGTGTAGTGTTTAATGGCGCAAGTGCCAAGTGCGGCCAAAGAGCGCCAAGGCAGTGATCATGAGTACTCAATGGACCAATGGCTGATGCGACGTGGGTGTACTTACGAAAATATTAAGACAATAAAACAAAATAAGGGAACATATCAGTTGCAGTAATTTTTCTAAACAAATTCGAGGTTTAAACAGAAAGGCAGAGTTAAAGAAATGACTAAGAAGTCAGGCTGTATTGAGCTCCATTGGCTACCCTTCACAAGGGAAGCGGGAAATAGTAGGCAAAGCTAAAAAAAAATTATGTATATGCAACGGACTGATTGAAATCTACGTGAAGCAAACTTTTACTCAAGAAATGTGTGTATTAAATCTTTGTGTACAGTTGCTATTACTTTCACTTCATGCAGCGTGGAAACTTCGGGAATGTTTATGTTCGGCCACCACGAAGGTCACAACTTCTTTCTCAAGCAAGTTTCATGTTTCTTCACTGCTTTGTTCGGGACCTATGCGGAAATGCAAACAGCAAATAAGGTAGATCTGCTATGGGTTACGTCTACACGGAGGTGTCACGATAATGACGGATACGTGTGACAGTCGTCGAGGGAGAAAATTATGACAGGTGATGACTGGTGTTGCCAGCGTCGACAGTGTTGACATTCCAGGGTTCAGTATCTCTTGTGTTAAAGTAGCGCAATCCCGTTCGGCAGGATACGCCACTGATGGGCACACAGCCAGCAGCGCATGCCGAATACATAAGTCGAAGAAAAGCTAGTAAATCAAAGAAGCCCTTAAAGTGTAATGTTATATTTCATTAAGAGGTCGGTGCGCTTTAAAGATACCTTTGACTCAACAGTACATACGTTCATGTGTTATGTAGTACTCGTCTTTTTTATTAATACACAGAAGAGAGGTGCCCTTACTTTCACTAATTTGCTGGTCAGCATGCAGGGAGTATATAAGCCAGTTTGTTGATATTGCATTGGGCAGATATATAACTTTCGTATCCGCAAATAGGTACGTGGAGATGCCGGTTGACCCAGCAGCAAGCAGAAAGCAGACAGCTTCAGCCCGGCAAAACCGGAGATAGTAGGTAAATAAAGCTTGGCTTTAAAAGAACCAAAATATTATGGTTTAGGCACACTGGGGACGGAAATGAATTAAACGTTAACATGCTTGAACGGGGTACATATTTACAATACTTCTTTCAATAAGCCCGCGGTTAGGAGCTGGCAATTCGACTTGCTGTATCAATACATTCTCTCATCTACGTCACCATTGTGTCCAGGAGATCGCCTCGTTCCCTCTTTCATTCCCACCATTTGGCCGATAAAAACAGACCCTTGACCACACAGACACACACAAAACTAAGACTTCACCTTAGGTCACTGTGACAGTTTTTTAGTTGTAGCCAGAATCACCAACACTCGCGCTATCGTGCAACATACGTGCTCTGTTGTGTTGGCCTTTGTGCGCCATGCAGACTCCGAGGCCTGCAGTGACTAATCGCGCATTTCGGAGGCTACAGCGGGTGTCACTGCAAGGAAAGAGAGCGACATAGGGTAATGATGATATCAGTGACTGTCGTAGGAAGAAGCACATTTTCTTAAAGGCGTACTAAAGGAAAATATGAAGTCGGGCTATATTAAAAGATCAGGATTTCTTAATAACGATTTCGTCGTTTGTAGAGAGAACATAGATACTGCAAGCAAGAAAATGACGAAAACGACAAAACAGAGTAGCGCTACATGCTCCGAGTGTTACGTCATCACTGGCTGACTTGCGGAGAACTGCAAATGAGCAGGTCATGTGATTATAACGTCAGTTCGTCCGCGTTGATGCGGGTGATTGATATTGACGAGCAGCAGAGGTAGCTTCGGGGACCATCGACGCCACAAAGCCATTTACTACAACACTGAAAACGATAAAAGGTTTGACGAATATTCCATCGATCCTAACATTTAATTTAGGAATAGCGGCGGCGAGCGCTGTGCGAGATTGTGCTGATGTCTTTGTAAGATAGTTAATAGCCGGAGAAATCTAAAGCTTTGTGAGTTTCATCACCTGTTTACAAGATCAACAACGCAAGGAGAAATATTCTGATTGAACATGTAAAATCCATAGCTAACCGATGCATGAGAAAGATAAACTAAGGGTCGCCTTGCCCTCGCGCCACTTTTATAAGATTGTATTCAACAGAAGAATAAAGACAAAGAAAGCGAAAAAAATGATACAGCTGTAGGACACGCTATCTTTCTTCGACGCTTAACTTACTGCCGTACATGCCGCGTTTCCCATCATCGATCACGACTACAATTTCTCCGCGTTCCTTCACGTAAATTCGCAGCCATTCCAGCCAACAATGAGCCAGCCAGAGCCACCTCTAGCGGCATTATATATCGTGCACCCAGCATATTACGGTGGGCATGCTTCCCGTAGAAGCCTATCTGGCAAATTAGGGCGGCTACTTTGGTGTGCCTCCGAGAAAACCAACATCAGAAGAGAAATGAATGCACAGCAACAACTTATGTCTGTGTTTGCCAGATTGTTCAATCCCTACCGACCACCGGCGACGGCTGATCTCCTACGTAAAACATCATTAGAAAGTCATCCCGACAGGAGCTTCCCTCGGAAGGGCTATTCACTCTTCGAAGCGATTTGATGACGTCAGTTGATGACACATAATCACGCGCTGTTTGTCGAGAAGCGACCGCCACCACAAAAGCAAGTCGAACCCCCACTAAAAGCTCGCATCTTCTTTTTTTTTTTCTCTACTGCGCATTTGTTTTTTTATTCCGGATCGCGCGGTTGTCGGACATGAGCGCAAACAATGACGGACAACGCGGCGGTGTATTTAGTTAGGCAGTCGGCATTACGTGCGTTTGGTAATTTACGGAGCTGCAAGCGTGCTCAGCGGACAACGGTCCAACTACTTACGACCATATTCTGAGGCACATTTTTTTGGTGTTTTCGCGTTTCGCACAGGTTGAAATTTCTGCTAATTCTTGCCTTCTTAATTATATTTATTTTGTAAGGTGTCAGTTTGTGGAAATTGTCCGGTGGGAGCAGGATTATTAAAGCACACCAAAGCAAGCAGAATTTGCAGGCGTTTCTTTTTGCGTCGAAACCGCCAAGTTAAAAATAAAGCGCTGTCTTCTTTTCGTTTTTTTTTTTTGCATATTATACTTCAACAATATTCAATCGCTTTAGTGGCATCCTACATAGGCCCCTGAAACGCAATTGCAAATTATATTATAAACTAGACCACTTAAGATAAGGAAAGGAAGCGAGAAGCTAAAAGTGTTTGGAGGTGATCCTTATTGTCGATAGCTACCAGGGCGGAAAGTGCATGTGCATTTTCTTCATGTGCATTTTCAATACATGTACGATGCGTGTAGTGACCGCGTTCGCGCCCTCTGCGTTTGTGCTTCGATGCTGCGCATGTTCGAGGCGTCTCTTTGCACGTCTAGCACTTGTGCTTTACCTGTGGCACAACAGGCGTCACCCCGTCCAACGATGCGTGTCTGCCTAAGCCTAATCACAGTCATGCCTAGGCACCAACCTAGGCACAGCCGTCATACTTCGCTTAACTATGATTGTATACTTAAGTATAATAATTTCAGCGAAGCAAAATGTTAACAAAATGAAACCACGTCTTAACCAGGCTAAGCAAAGCTTTCGCTTTGCATATCGAGGGTTAGCTGAGCTAGGCCGTAGATAATTTCTTTTTTAATCCAGTGGCCGTGCTACAATTCTTACAAAACGCATCTCAATCGAGACAGAAGTACGCTAAGTGTGCGGTCAGGCTTTCGCCTTAACCTTTTACAAACGTGTAATAATGAAATGAAATAATATAAATTAGGTATCCGCACCGACAGCTTACACTCAATAGATCCAAGATCAGGTAGAAACTGCGAATATATGCTTTTCTGAAAAACCACCGTGCTTCCTCGCATTAGCCTTGCACCTCTTGTCAGAACACTTAATCATCGTTACCGTCAACGATAACATAAATATCCAAAAATAAAGTTTTAACACTTTCTTCATAATCTTTACTAAAACATCTCCAAAGGCAGTGCAATATATGTTTGAAACTGTGCTGTTGAATGTTTGCTGCTAATGGATAGCACAAATGGCGGCGCGATGGCGAATTCGTGCAATTTTTTTCCCTGGCACGTACTCTATTACTAATGGACCACCGATTAGCGGCCCTACGTATTACGTGGTCTGCCCAGCTCCACTTTTAATGCGAAAGCAGTATTGGCTGCCAGGACCTACGGAGTCGCCAACTGTCCGAAGGTCCTCGCTTGCGTAGTATAAGCGATAACGCGGCGGGCTCCTCATAGGTTTGGCTGATGGCGCTCAAAAAAAAAAAAAAAAACACCACACGGGAGCCCTCTTTCACATTTCTGGAAGTGCTCTCGAAACGACGGTTTTCTACTTTCAAAATAATCATCTTGCCCAGACAGAAAGCACAGCATGGTTTACCGAAGGTACGTCTTTATCGAATGCGTACCGTGAATGCCCACTGCGTGCCGTCGCCGCGAAGGAGTCTGCCGAACCGGTCTCGTGCGTGAAAGGTAGGCAGTCGCTGAGAGGAAACTATGTGAAATATGTTCTTATAGGGGGCTTTCCGTATAACCAAATGAAGCATAACAGAGTGAAGCCTCAATGCAGCAATCGCACGGGTTCGCAGCAACCGACGGCGCGTCTGCATGCATATCCGCGCACAATATTTCGCTTTCGCTGCAAGCGCGTTTTCCCACCGTGCCGTGAGCTTTAGGCGGCAGCATGTGGGCTTTTGACAGTACAATAGCTACCATGGTTGAGTGGACGCTATCAAAGCTGTTCAAAATTAATATAATTATACCTAGGGATTTCGACGCCTCCGGCGACTTGTGATGCGTCGTCACGACGATTCGATATTTTTTTTTCTCTTTTCTTCTAAATTCTTGGACATTTCAATATCATTATTACTCAAGTTGCATCGAATTGTATGTTTATCGTTCTTCTCAGTGAGCCGTTTACCGCTGCTTCATTTTCTTAATCCAGTGCATTCCTTGCTTTTGTGCTAACACGAACATGAGCTTATGTCATGCCTTTTTTTTAATGTGCTTCTTCCCGTTACCTTTCCATTCCAGTGAACTTGCCACTATCTAGCATCAACAAGTTCATACATCAAAGCTTCATGACATTAGCCGGGCAGCGCGCGCGGGCGAGCGTCTCAGCACGCTTTCTGCTACTCGCTGAACATCGCAGTCCCCAACGCCATACCAGAAATCTTCCTCGCGGAAGTGTTTTCTGCACAGCCGAGTTGTAGCCGATGGCTGTTTGCCGGTTCTAAGTTTCACGGTCCAAGCTTTACGCAGCTTCTTGTCCTGTGGGAACGTGTGAAGGCTGACACTGCAGGCTCCATTGCGTACGTCCGGCATCTCATCGATGTTGCATGTGGCGCACGTGGGGCTTTTGGCCATTCCAATAAGGAAAGCATACGAGTTCGTAAATGCAACGCCTAGCCGCAGATGGTACAGCATGGTCTCTGCACGTCGTGGTAACCCAGGCGGTAGGTGCATTCGTATGTCCGGAGACAACGAACGCAAACGACGAATGCGCAGATAAATACATTTCACAAAAGAGACTCAAGTAGTTTCGCTTTCCCACACGTAAGCACTCTTAAGTGTCACTACCGAATTATTTTTTTTTTCATCTTAATGTCTACTAGAATATCGCCGTTTGCTGTCTGATCTACAACGATCGCTTCTTGTCTCTCAACGTTATGCCTAACATTTTTCGTTCTATCGCTTGTTTCGCCATCCTTACCTTGTTCTCCAGCTTCTTTGTTAACTTCCAAGCTTCTGGTCCATAGGTTAGTACTGGTAAAATGCAATGATTGTAGCCTTTTTTTTTCAACGATGGTGGTAAGCTCCCAGTTATGATGACGTGATGTTGGCCGTATGCGCTCCGACCCATTCTGACTCTTCTGTAAATTTACTTCTCATGATCACGATCTCCTGCGGAAAATTGGCCTAGATAGACGTACTCTCGCACAGACTATAGAGGCTGACTGCCGATCATTTATTCTTGTTCTTTTGACAGGCTCTTCAACATTACCTTTTGGTCCATATTATTCTTCAATTCACTCTGACACTTTCTCTGTTAGTGTCCTCAATAAATTGTTGCAATGTGTCCCCAGCGTTGCTGAACAGGACAATTTCATCTGCAAGCTGAAGGTTATTCAGATATTTGACGTTTATCCTCACCCCTAGTTCTTCCCAGTCATAGAGCTTGAATATTTTTTTAACCATGCAGGGAATATCATTCGAGAGACTGTGTCTCCTTGCGTGATACCTTTCTGATAAGTGTTTTCCCACTTTTATTGTGGATAATTGAAACATGTGAAGCCGAACTATCGTTGAGGCAAAGTCGAAGCGAGTCTGAAGAATGTCGGATAGGTGCGTTGTGGCTGAACGCAAGTATGGCAGTTCTACATAAATGAAATAATTGTTTAATTGTCAGCCGAATGCTGCAAGCACCAGGACCTTGTGTGTGATCTTGATCATTCGCACGAAGGAAGTAGATCAGAAGAATTCAGGTGCAAGCTAGAGTCACCTTAGAACAAACGAGTATAAATCATTGGTTTTCCGGCCGCGCAGGCCTACCCGGTAGCGAGGTGGCTCTTGAGATCGCCAGGGAGCTTTTTCTACACGCTATAGATGTTTTCATCGGGGAGAGCGAGAACCTCCTTTCCGAGCCTCCTAAGAAGGAAAATCAAACCCCTTTAGTAAGATAGCGCAAGACCAGCCCACCTGGCTGCTACAGGCACAGTTCCTTTCTCCAGCAGGAACAGCCTGTAAGGATACGGACATTCGAAATTGTTCCTCCAAGTTGTTGGCTCCCGCGGGGCGCGTACGCCCGGATTTGTTTCATGAAAGGATCAAGTTACCTTGTAGTTCCTTGTAGTTTTGTTATACCGCAAATTTCTTATTATATGGCTTCGTTAAAAGAAATCATACTATATGTGAAATGTCGCTGATGATGAATGATTATGCCCGTAACTTTTGCAACGCAGCTTGCCGAAACGAGCCTTTCTTGTATATCCTGAAAATTCCCTGCGTTACGTAAGCTTATTTTACGATGTTTATGCGTGTGCAGAACAAAGAGTGCGGCGGAAAAGACCGAGGCAGTCGAAAGCGCCATTTAACTGCACCGGTGCCAAATAAAAAAAAGAAAGAAAGAAAGAAAGAAAGAAAGAAAGAAAGAAAGAAAGAAAAGAAAGAAAGGAATAGTAGTCAGGCCACCAAATAGCATCGGTCGTGCTGTTGAGCTCCCTTTACAACTGTCACACTGCACTCTAACGCTATGCTCCTCCGACTACGTTTCACTACAGGCCTGTAGAAAGCCGATGTATTTAATACAGTCCGTTTTATGAGCCAATTTTTGCCGCTCTGACATTTTTTTTTTCATTGCAGGGATTATGCGGGAACAGCTTAGCAGCGGGAATGACCTACGGTAGTTAAAGGTACGGGGCTTCCCTGGAAGCCGATCATTTCACAATTACGACCGCAGTTGATGAGTATCCCGCTCTCGCATCCCGCAAAGCTTCGGCGCAGATCCTTCACGCAATAACGCCTGCGAGGACGCCTGCTTCCTGGTCTTGATGGATGTTTCGTGCGACCCGCTTTGCTGCGCGCGTTGCGTATATCCAACATGAACCCTGCTTTGGGTGATTTAATAGCGACGTAAACTGGAACAATGCAGAGAAAGAGAGAGAGAGATAAAATGAAGGCATGAAAAACCAAACGTGTATATAGCGAAACGATAACCATTGGGAACAGAAAGTGTAGAGGTCCGAGCGAATAATATGCCAAGGGGCGTCACATTGCTACCGCTGGGGCCCTGTCGTAGAGGTGAAATGTAGTGTAGAGTTGGTCCGCATAGCAAAAAAAAAAAAAAAAAAAAGATGTTTTTTCCACTGGTCGGAAAAGCTGCATGTGCGTAACGGCAGCTGTCGGCGAGACATTACCGAGGCAAAAATTCATCGCTAAACGAAGTATCCTTATATTACCTGAAACCTGGGCCCACATTATGGAAATTAAGTTATGCATTTCTTTTTCGCTTCGTAATGCTGACTTCTTTGGGCTGCATAAAGTACAATTTGTGCTTCTGGCTGTCAGGGAGCCTGTCCTTCACTCCTATATGTTCCCGGGTTCTTTTCTTTTAGTTACTTCTTTTTATTCTGAGTGTCTGCGAGACAGCTACTACAGACGCCGGCGATGAACCCTTTTCCCATTAAAATTGCTTGAGACAGAAGGAACCACCGGCATAAATATGTATTTGTATGAAAAATAATCACTTCACACACAAAAAAACAACAGAGAAAACGGGAACAACTTGAAACGTTATAAGGCAAACCGAGATCATGTGAGGAGATATAACCCGTGCACTAAAACAAAGACCTCCTCTACTTCGGGATGACTCTTTGATGTACGTTTATTGTGGCTATGCGTAAAAGGATGTGTATTTTGGCACCGTATAGATGAGCCAATGCCAAGACCACACTCCTCTATTCACGCTGAATCACACACTTGTTCGAGGCTGTTTGCATAACTGAGAGGTATCGAGCGCTTTCATCTTAAATGGAGACAAGGCGTGCATGTCTAAAAAAAGGTCTAAATAAAGTATGAATAGAAAACCTTCCTCTCAAACTCTATTCAAATGTTCTACTGCTCTCTCGTTTTTATTGATTATTCAAGCAGAAAGAACTGTAGACGCACGCGCGCTCAAAGCCTGGCAGGGGTTGAACTTCACTGGCTGTGTTTGCTCAGCAAAGAGCTTAACTCCGGCAATTCTTTGACTCCATATGTGCTCGATGATGATCGGCAACGTGTGGCAACGAAAAGGAGCCGTATATACGCCGATGAAGCGATCTTGCCGTCAGACCGCGCCGGACTCTATGTGCTAGATCAAAAAAAGAAATAAAGAAGAAAAGATACGCCAACTCACTAGACATCGAGCTGTGGGGTGGTACGATTGTAAAAAAAAATTGAGCATCAAGGCAGCTGCAGTGGACATCAATGTAAGAAAAAAATTTTAAAATGAATCGCTACTAATATCATGTAAAAATTCAATTAAGTAGTGGGGTTTAACGTGCGAAAACCACTTTCTGATTATGAGGCACGCCGTAGTGGAGGACTCCGGAAATTTCGACCACCTGGGTTTCTTTAACGTGCACCTAAATCTAAGTACATGGGTGTTTTCGCATATCGCCCCCATCGAATAACATCAAGTAGGTGTTTATGGTGCTTTACGGTAGGGAAGTGCTTATTCAAGGCAAGATATAAAACAGTGGCATTTCCACACGAAAAGCGAGTTGTTGATTACGATGGCGAAGTATTGGACGACTTGAAGTAACGTGTGTAGTTTTTTTCGCCGTATAAGGAGAAGTAAACGTTCGTTCACTAATTAAACTAATTAGCATAGCGTCGCGCGTGTACAGGTGAACATGAAGTGACACTCGCTGCCACAATAAACGTTGGCGTGGTGCAGCGCGCAGGCAGAGGGGAGCGGACGGATCGGGTGGTCTTTTGCCATAGCTCCTTTGAATCTCTAGATTACCGGACCTTGAAACGCTAGGCGCGTGGAAAGACAGCACCTACATAGCCGCCAGCCATCTCGGCTCGCGCAATCTTTGCACCTGCCTCCTCTTTTAGCGCACGCTTGATCCCATGACCTCCAACAATGGGCACGCAGGAAGTCTGCGCGCACCAGACCACCATCCTTCTCGGCTCAAAATCGCACGCTTTCACTCGGAGCCACAGCATGCGACGCACTTGCAGTTCATACAGAACGTCACGACGACAGCGAAAATTCGTCAAGATTGTCTATAATTTCTACATAAATCACGATTGCAAGTACTCGATAAAATACAAACGTATCTATAAATATAAACGAAAATTTATTTTGTAGGTGCATTGAACGGCAGTGGTAGCGAGCGATTTCACTAGCATCGTTAGCTGACAAAGAAAAACGGTAATTTTTCATTTTCAGTAATAAATCACGATGAAGTAGAGCTTGAGGAGCAGGGTGATTACCGCGCCAAGCGATTGATTTAAAAATAAGGAATCCAGAAAGACTCTTCTCAACTTTCGCAGAGAGGAAATTTGCCATCAAAGATATGGCATCAAAGATGGCATCATTGACTTCAGACACATGCTGGCGGGCTGTCCCGCGACTCTCGCCGACCACGAAGAAACATAGCTTTACTGGCACAAGATGATATCAAGCTCTTCATATCAAGATCAACTACGGGCTGTTCATAGGGTCCACGATGGCGCCATAGGGCTCGGCTTGACGGTGCCGACGTCGACGCGGCCCGCCTCGGTCTGAAAATGCCAGGCTTCAGGATGCGAGGCGGATGCTGTACCATTAGAAACATAATTAATAAATATTTTTACTGAGCTACTTAACCACTGCATTTCCTCATGTAGGCAGTACCCGCCTCATCCTGAAATGACCCTGGAACGACCGCACAACGCCAGTTCTTAGACACAATTCTTGTTTTCACAAAGCTCAAAACGCAAAATGAGGGTTAGATTTTTGCTTACATATATCCGATGCAGCCGAAGGGATATTTGTGAAATTTCAATGCATTTCGCCTTAGCACGCACTCAGGATTAGCTTCAAACTTTTTTCCTTTTCCGCCCTACGTTGGAACGCTGTAGCCGCGGCCGGGAGCTGAACCCGTGAACTCGTAGTCGGCAGAATAAAATGATAACCGCTGTGCTACCGCCTCCTGAGAGAATCGCTTACATATGCAGGTGCTTGGTTAACTACGTTCAATCGGGTGACAGGTTGTAAGCGTTTCCATGCGGCAACTTGTTCCTTGGGCCTAAAGTGCCGCTTCAACTCCGTATCCCCACCCGTACTGCGGATATTAGGGAAGTGAGAGCATAGAGAATGATGAGCCGTTCAGTTGAAAGGAAACAGACCTGGGCACACACCAGCGGTGCGTAGGCCACTTCAGCCATTGTTGTTCTTTCGGGGATACTCCCGATGTGGGGGAGATGCGCTTCCCTCGATGGTGCCACCACCCACGGCTCGTACTCCCATTTCCTCCTCGAAATGCGGGAGCCGCCATCTTTCATCCCGGAAGGACACCATCCTGCCTTTGCGGACGTTTCGTTGAACCGCTCGACGAGGCACGCTTCACGTCAAACACAGACTTGGAGTTTCACTCGTGGTCGAATAAAAAAACAAGAAGAAAACTCCGTTAGCTGCTGTCAGGACCACCGACAATAGCACCGGCTGCTAGAGTCATTAATCTGGGCTAATGGTGAAGAGAAACGTTGAGCGGTGGCGCTACAACCCAGAGATTTGCAGCTGGTTTTTCTGGTTGGCGTAGTTGTAGATCGAAACATTTGTATTCTGCACAAGTGTTCACGAAGCTTAGAATCAATGTCTTTCACTGCTAAGATGTTAAAGCGAAGCACTTGGTACACACTCAGTATATAGGGGGAACCAACCACCACCTCATGTTATCACCTGCACAATGTTTCCTCAATAGTAGATTTAAAACTTCTTGGTTGCAAAATGGGTTCATAACTTTGAGAACTACCGGAGAACAAATGTGAAAATTGTCCAACCGATAAACTTGTAATCCACGAGGGCCAGCACTGATTCCTTTGCTGCTAATTATTTTCAAGTAATGGGCTGATGCAAGGTACAATGGACTTCAAAAGCCATTTCCTAGTGGAGGATTCTATGGCTCGCTGGGAGGCTGCAACATGCACAGGTGCCTTATTTATTGCGCAGTTTAATTGTTTGAAGTTGCCGATTCCGATGTACGTCATAGGACCACTAAGAGAACCTCCTTAGCTGGCCTCGAGATATGAAGACGCTGACGACTACAAACAATGAAACGAAATTTACGCGGCTATCTAAGAACAGCCTGCTAGGATTAAAATTGAGACAGATTTTAAAATAGGCACCAGGAGCAAAGCTCTTCTAAGCTAACACAGGCTCACGCATTGTTGAAACGCTTTAAATTTAAGGAATAAAAAACACATCCTCTTTACACTTAACCCATAATGAACTACGGGTTGTTTCCACGTGTTGCCGCCATTGTCACGCCACCTTCGCTCCACTCCAACCACTCCCACCGAACTCTACAAATGATACCCTTTAAGAAGAAAGAAAAAATAACCGCCTTTCACGCTGTCTAGGTTAAAACGATGCGCTATGCGTAGAAACGCTGCTGCCGCCATCACTGTCAATACGGGTTGGTTCGACTGCCACACCCGCAATGAAACAAAAAGAAAAAAGAAACACTCCTCTCGGGCCACTTAAACACGCATGCGATAGGGAACCCCAACCCATTTAAAACTGCGCCGGCCATAATTTGAAGTCAGCCGAGGCGCCATGTCAGTCGTCATATTCACCGAGTGCCTCCCGGCTGCTGCCACGACGAGAGATTTCGCCACCGCAAGAACTTCCGGTTGCTCCATTATACACATTCAAACCGGAAACGTGCGTTGCGGCAAATAAAAAGAATGCATTTGAAGAAAGCGGCCCTGTCTCGCTTGGAGTTTTATCGCTGTAATAAACAGGCGATGTGCCCCATCGGCCCCGATCCCTGCACGGCTTCACTTCCTTCGCGTAACTCCTATTGTATCGGTCGCGTGTGCATAGCTTCGCAATACATGAGTCACGGGAACATTGACGACCGATAGCGACAGTCAACAAAAGTGTCGGGGTTCACAAAAAGTTGATGGCGCAGGCGAAGCGCAGCTCCTTGCACTCGCGCATGCCGAGACAAGCAGCATATGAAGGAAACAGCTCTGTTATCGTGCTCAATAATTCTTGATGTTCTGTCGAAAAGTGTAGAGCTGTAAAATGGTTCGCAAAGCACTTCATAGGCAACGATTTTCTTGAGCAAGAATGCTTAGTGGCGCAGAGAAAGGAAAGAAAATTAAATTAAATATGGGGTTTTACGTGCCAAAACCACTTTCTGATCAAGGCATAAGAAGGAAAGGCAGGAATAACAATAAGACTGGGTCCAACTTACTACCCTGCAAGTGGGTCTAAAGAATAACGGTTTAGGAATCAAAGACCGAAGCTTTACAGTTCGTAAGCGGCTTGTTTAGTTCGTAATCACATTGTCTGGTACCCTTTTCTCCAAGTAACCTAAAAGCTATTTTCTGATGAAGAGCCAAGAACATTAAGCAGATCTAATCCTTCTCTATACTACGCTGGCCATAGTGTTATGCCAGGTGTCTTCTTTAGGTATAGCTGCATAACCCAAATCACATGTAACCAGACATGCGAAAACAATTTTTTAGCAGTGTTTGTTGACGCAGGTTGCAGAAACCAATAATTAAAATGCTTATTTGCTAACAGTGGAAACAAAAGTTCCTATGTTTATAAAACAGCCAACGTACATCTCACACAATATTCGTATCAAACGTGACAGCATTTCTTATATTCACGTAAGACCAATGAATAGCATAATTCCGAAGCAGAAATGCTGACCTGCCTGTGGCAAAAAAAATTATGAACTTCACATTCGTCACAGCATGTGAATCTATTAGTTGACAAATTGCCTCACGTTAAAAAAAAGTTGAAGCATGTGGACCACTACTCACAAACAAGGTTTTGCCTTAGATAAAGAAGCCTGAAGAACGTTTATTTTGAAATGCGTACGTGCATCTTTGTAGCATCCGTCAAGTGCTCATGTCTTGGTTGAATAGGGCGACTTAGGTGCCTTTTTTTGGAACTGCGCAAATCAATTTTGGCAGTAAGAATGACTATACTAGCGTGCGAGTAAAACATTTATAAATTTTACGCAGTCAATCTAACACGAGAGAGTACACCTTTGCGTCATATTCGGCCGTCATATTCTCTGCATATTACTTCAATGCATCAAATGCTCTCAAAAGCAAATAAATAACAAGTAAGCGAGAAGCCGCAGAGTCTTCAATTACTAGAGCTAACTAGATTACTAGAGCTAACTCAGGCTCTAACGTCTTTGGGAGCTGCAAGTACGGTAGTTTAACCAGCATTGGAATGGCAGTTAGTTCATGGATTTGCCTAAACATTGTCCTTCTGGCTTTAAACGGCTTTGAGACTTCACAAATTGATTGTACTGCATTACAAACACTGCATTATCTACGTAACAATTCACAATCATTACTCATGTGCTTGAGCAGAGACCAATACCATTGACGTGTTTAGCAAACTTTGAGTGCTTGGACAATTTATTAAGGTGAAGCGTAATAAATAACTTCCTGATAACTTCTGAAGGCACAAGCACGAAGATTAGACAAATCTGTTCACTAACCACCATTCCTGTGATAGCTGAATGATCCCTGTTCCAGCACGTCGCAGCGCTCTAGTCTCTCGAAGAAGCCCAGCTGTATCAAATGAAATATTATATTAAGGCTTGTTTAAAACTTCATGTTACACAGGTGCCACGCTCTCTCACTCATCACTCGTGTTGCAATGCGCACCCGTGGACAACGCTTCCCGCAACGGTTCTCTGAGTGCGTAGTACCGTGACCCGTTGTTTGCGCACATAAGACTCTTCAGCAACACGTTAGACAGGGAACGCCGCATCAATCTTTCCAACGCACTCAACAGGAACTCCATACCGTCACGTGCCATCGCGTTTGTGAAAGCGATCACACTAACACCAAACACACGTGCCCGAACAAACAGCGTGGGCACGCGAAAACCTACTCAGAGGGTGCTGTGTCACAACGGATGAGAATGCATGGACCGCATGAATGGACTGCACCCAGATTAGGAACGGAGCTTCACGTCGCCCCTGTTTGTGCGTGTTATTCTATAGAAGCGAAGAAACTATAATCATCGTTCTGCTGTTTAACCTTCGTGTTTGCACACCCGTGGTATACTTCTATGCATAACATGATTAAGAAATGTTGACGCGGTGGTAACGAAAGTTTACGTAACATTTAGTAAAATAACCTTGGTTTCATTTCCTGTATTTAGCAACTTTCGTTTGACACATTTCTGCGTTTGACTGGTCAGCCTTTACTGTCCCTAAAACACAATTTGGTTGGCCTCTGGTCTTTATTTCCGTCGGTTAGAGATTTCCTTCCGCACGTGTCAGCTACGGCCTATGTAACTTCACCGTGTTTCCTATCTATGCACTGCGGTAGCGCAGCAGCTATGCTGTTCTACTCCCGAGTAAAACGGAAGCTAAAATACGAGCTTTCAAGATACAAAATCAATTCACGGAGTATAACAGACGCCGTAGTTGTAGCACATCTGTAGGCGTAAATACTCCGGGTTAAATTCAGATATCTAGCATTCTTTAACGGGAAACGAAAGCACGGTGTACGAGCATTTTGCATGCCCACACCCTCGAAATTCACCCGCCGCAGCCGGGAACACAACACGTTAAGTCACGTTCAGCAGTTACAATGTCACGACTGCTGATCAACCGCAGCGGTTCCTCTGCTGAGCAGACGTCGCGCTTTTGATTCCCAGCCATTACAACTGCAGTGAACTTGGTGTGGCCCGTATAATAACGATCATGTACCTTGCTATGGATGCATTGTGAAGAAACCAAGGTATTCTAAATTAGCCCCTATATCACTTGACTTCGGGGCTCGTAGAGCGGCCCGTTATGCGACACTGGAAGTCTGGAGCGCTAAAACCCGTCACTTTGTCATTATAATCGAGCGAGTTAGCGTTTTACGATACGTGATACGCTGGGACCACGGCGCCGGCATGTCGTGTACCGCTGACTGCCACGCAGGTTAGCGTGATGGTGTAACAACATGACGGCGCCCAGACCCCCCCCCCAGCCCATACCGACCCGCACCGATCTCAATTTAGCCTGAAAATTTTCTCGCGTTATGAGAGACAGAAATAAACGGTAAAATGAGCCACGGTTTCGCCTGATCATCTCACGCTGAGGATCAAGTGTTAGCAACCTTGCACCGTTTTTATCGGGGCAGCTGTTTTTTTTTTTGATCTCCTAAGCCTAGAAAGATGGCACCGAACTGAGAGCATCTTGATTTTCGCCTAACAGAGGCATTAGCATTGCTGATGAGTTGGCGACGCCGAGCGCTCTAGAAGTCATAAACTTCAATGAATTTCTAATTTCAGCACGTTATAGCATGGTATCGGATGATCGTATGCTAAAACAATGACCACTTTGTATGTTCGCGGATTAGGGGAGAGTCGGCGCATGCCCAGAAGCCCTGGCGTATCAGGTATCATGCAATACCGAAACAGTACATAATCTACTGGCCTTCTGCAAGTTAAAACAGAACTTCAAGTAACGGAAGACTCTTTACGTGCTCAGAGGTAAACTTCGGCAATTTCAGGAACGCGAGAAAACTGGGGCACTTAGCCCTTCTACTTGCGGGCACGGCATTTATTATCAGCAGCACACCGGTCTAGTATATAAATGCCAACTGATTATCAGATCTCATCAGTATCTAACGAAACACACACCTACAACACCCGGCACATATGTTATAATAAGGAAAAATACGTACGAACTACGGCACCCAAAAACTTAGCTACAAAATTTCCAGCTTTTTAATGATCACCATCCTGCTGAAAGCATTATCCAGAAAAGTAAATCATTCAAAGCTTTGAAAAATAACATCACTATGTATCTGATGTCACTGCAGGCATGACCACTCCTTTTGTTGTTGTTTTTCTGTTGTTTCTTACAGTATTTACCCAATTGTACATAAATGTTCAATATGAAATAACTCCAGTTTCAATGTTAACCAACCACTCTGTATTTCCATCTCATTTAGTGTTTATTTTATGCGCTGAATTTTTTGTGCTCTAGAATGGGAGCAAAAAGGGCGCAGACTCCTTGTCAGGCATCCACTTGCCTTTTGGTCTGCGCCCTAGGCAACTGTACCATACGTTGTCTGAATAAACTGTTTGACTCTTTGAAAAAAAATGTAACTCTTGTTATCGCTCACTTGGAATTAAGTAATATGTGAGCTTTGTGGCTAGTAACATTTTCAGTGCCTGCTTGAAAGTAGCACACGAGGATACAATATAAAAAAATACTGCCACCTTGGTATTTTCGTTAGGCTTTTTTTGTTGATTCCTTCCGACAAAGCAAATGCCTTAACGTGTTCAAGTGATCAACAGTGGTTAGAAGAGGCTTGTTATTGAAGCCAACGTTTCAACAAGCACACTCGTCTTCAGGGAAAAACAGTTGTCACCTTAACGACAACTATCTTTGTCGAGGAACGCTGCCTGCAGACACATATGCCGCTGTTTTTCAAAGCTAAGCGTTCAAAAATCTGGTACGAGAAAACATGGGTCCTTCAATATCTACTACTATAACGATATTTTGGTCCTTCAATACTACTGGAAATTAAGGCCTGGTTGTTATTGCCTTCTGCTAATTTTTTGCTTTAGTTTGTCCTAGGGCATAGAAGATTTAGTTACTCATGATCGCAAAACCCTGTCTACCGCATAAACCAACCCCCTCCCTCCAAAAATAGGAAAGAGGGAGAGGGCGGTGATGCGGAACACGAATCTACATAAGTGTGGCGGCTGATTGATGTGAAAACACACTCGGAATAGACAATGTCGACGATGACCTTTTACTGCAGCCCGGGCATGTCCATAGAGGGCGCTGAACTTCTGCCTCCAGCAGAAGTAGAAAAACGATAAACAACGGAGGCTTGCAAATACAAAGTTCACAATAGATGTTCAAAAAGTTTGGTTATGGGAATTCATCGTGGGTTTATTTTTTCTTTCTGTTTTTTTTATTTTTTGTTCGTTAACATAGGTAAGACATTAGGCAGTATAATAACAAGAGCCTGGTGGCGCAACCAACCATGCCGTTTCAAAGGTACGCTCATAGCATTCATGCATCCATCCATCCAGCATTGATTTCGGATAGAACAGGAAACTAGAAGAGGGCCTCGATAGAAGAGGGCCTCGATACATCCTCACTCTAATCCCAACCCGGGTGCTATAGCCGACTTCAAGGAAACTATTTTAGCTAACAGGTCTTCTATAGGCGAGCGAGGCCACCGTTGAAGTCAGAGCCATGTGGAGGTGTGAGAGACCACGTTGTATGCCTAATATATGTTATGTACTTGAACAAAGGCAGAAAGCACTATGGAATAAAAAGCACACTAAGACTCTGTATACTACTTCTGCCTGCATACGCCTGTGAATGCAAGTAACGTGTCTCCAAATTGCACTTGAAGTGAACTTCAACTTGTTGTGCATCATGCAACCTCCCTACTTGCACGTATATAAGTTTGCATTTGAAAGTTCACCAACTCGTTCAAATTATTATTTGAACATGTTTGTGAATGCGTTGTAGTTAGCGGTTTAACGTATGTTACAAAAACTGTCTTCGTAGACACATTTTGTGAACTGACCTTAACCATCTGCAATTATATTTGCAATATAATTTTTATGTTTAATGTAACGGCACGTTAAGTTATCTCTTACTAACTCGAAAAGACGTAACCAACACAGATGCACAGATAGCTGCACAGATTCTTAAGACAAGCCTAATGAAAAATATCCAAAGGAACGTGACAACTCGAATTAACCACCTAAAACCGACGTTTCGACTATGGAACTGGCGTTTGTCAAAAGCCTGTGTAGGACAATTTTCTTGTCGAAACGCGGGCTCCAGGCTGATCTTTCCTTGTTTGGTTGTTACTTGTAATCAACCGAATAAAAGAACAGACAGATCGACAGCTCTCTAAGACACCAGCGGTCAAATTTTGCGTCAAAAACTGCGCGGTTGACAGAAGAAGAAGCGCAGTATCCGACCTCGTGTACAACAGAAAAGCACTGCATTATATACCAGTAGCACTGCACAGAACGGCGCTCTAAACTGCCCCGAAATATCACACAAACAAAGAAGAATGGCCGCATTGTGCATCTCTACCTCCGTCCCTTTCTTTTTCTTTCCTCCGGGCGCCATGAGTTATGATGTGGTGAACGCGATCAAGCTAGACTGAATGACCGGCACGCGAAGCGAGACGGACCCGATGACCAAGTCCCCCCCCCCCCCCCCCCCCTCCCGGGACGCTTCTCGGCCACACTGCCCTCTGACTGACGTCTGGTCACGAGAGGGCATCAATGCATCCAAATAAGTGAAATACATATTGAGAAAAGAAAACAAAAACAATACGTAAGACCTGTGCTCTTCTGTTCCACCGACTCTCAGTTATGAAGCCAGCATATAGTCTCAGAGAGATTCATTCGCCGTTATTCCAGGAAACAACTTGCTTATCGTGTTACTTGTTTTTCTTTCATTGGGTGGTAGGGGGCGAATCCGTGCATTCTTGTTTTGTTGTTCTTTCGTTTCAGGAATTACGGAAGCGTACGAATAACGCCAGTGAATTCTTCACCTCCCTTCTACTCCCACCAGAGCGCGACAAATTGACCCTCGGTCGGTCTCCCGCGTTTCCGGACAGCGGAACCACAAGAATGCTGTTTCCTCACTCCTCCATGCGTTCTCGCAAAGTGGAATAGAGTCGAGGGAAGCTATAGGTCATCAGCGTTCCATTTGGTGATGAAACCTTTGTCATCGCGTGCGCGGGGAGTGATTTATCGTGAGTGCGGTCGGCAACATTAGTCTTACACAGGCAAGAATGGTGGCTATGTCAATTAATAAAGCCCAGTGTGAAGATAGCGAAGAATAACAACGTGACGACTGGGCGCACCCTCGCGTGGCCGCCAAGTTAAAGTGCGATTTAGTGACGCTGCCGACACAATTTGGCAACGCGCTCTTTAGTTTACTTTGGATGCTCTCCGCTCCTCGGCGTCCTCTGCCGCCGCTTGTGTTCGTTAGCGCTATATATTTAAAAAATTAAAGAACTCGTGGTGATATACAAGCTGGTAAACGGTGATTTTTATATACAGATGAAGAAAGCGAAACTCTCCTTGGCTCTTGCTTACACTTAACGTGGATTTATTCTGACTGAGTAAATAGAGCTTTTCCCAGGAACAGTGTAATCAAAGCTGAACCAATTCCGCGTAGACAAAGCAATATAGTGTGGTGAGTTGCTGGAGCGATCCAAATACCAGTGCACGATATATGCGCTCACAAGCGTTTAATGCGGGTTGTGACGTCACAAGGCCCTGCATGAGGCAGTGTAACGTCGAGGCACCCATTGTCCCAATATAAGTAACGATAGATTTCTCCTTTTATTCCCTTTACCCCTTTCCCCAGCACAGGGTAGCCAGCCGGTACTTACACTGGCTAACCTCCCTGTATTTCCTCTCCTTTGTCTCCTCCTCTTCCTTAACGATAGAGATAACCATGGGGCATCTCCAGCAGCAAGGCTCTGCAGGTTTGCCGGGAAGCCGTCCCCTCACTTTGACATTCATGCTGCATGCTGTCTGCGCAAGTGTATTGTGAAGTGATTGGGTATTACGTTAGGCAGAGCACAGACATGAGTTAGCATGGTAGTGGCGAAGGAGACTCTTCACTGCGCATCTAAATTCAACTGATGAAGCCACACTGTGATTCACTTGTACGTTTTCTTTTGCTGCCAAAGTCTCATCTTTTTCTGTGGGGACCAATTATAGCGGTAAAGAATGGCCGGGCGCTTAATACAGGCATTGCCGCTGGCGTGATAGCTTGCGGTTCGTGTGCCTGGGCGCCTCCTGGGTTCAACGTGCCTGTTCATCCGTTTACTATCGTAATAAACAACACTACGAAAAACAGCGGCAGACTCCGCGGTATGCATCGCCAGCCAGATTTGTTAGTTACCTCACGCGTTAATCTCTCCATTCACGCCATCTGTACTAACGGAGGGATTTAACAAGGGCGAATATGCATATGACTCACGAGAAGAGAGGGCTGCCCGCGGTAGGGGGATACCCGTGCGTAATTCGATTGCGGCTCATTTGGGAGACCAACCGACTGTGCCTCCTACGGTGAGACGCAAGCGACTTCTCTACACCGTTCTTTGATTCCTTTATTTTTTTCCTTCCTTTAGTCACGTGATGTATTATCAGAATTAATGATTTATGAAACGCCAACACGAGATCCACCGGAAGGGCATCTTTCGGGGCGCCTGGCTCGTGTGAGAGCGCAGAGTGCAAGCGATGTTAAGCACTGTCCCCGAGGTGACGACCCGGCTGACAGGAACACAAACTACTCGTAGCCCGAAGGGCGCGCTGAAATTCACCAGGGACTTGGAAGACCCTACTTGTCCTTTGCGATTCCCATATCGGCTTAGTGGAGGGGTGATCGTTTAAATGCAGCCTTCGCCCGATGCCCTAGGATTGAGCGGGCGGTCACCCAGCCCACTTAATTATGCTCTGATCCGCCGGAGTGGTTGCTATAAAGGTTGTCGCGTGATTGATGGTTCTTGTCTGGGTAAACCTGAGAGCCTCGTAAACCGATTAGAAAATGCCAGCGCTGTAACTGTTGCACCAAGATTTAGTAGCCCAGTGTGGGAGCGTTCCATTTACTAAAAAGAAAGGAAACAAGGTAAAGTGCCAACGAATAACCACTCTTGTTTATTGTATTAAGCAATTGCGCTTGCGAGTATTCCATGTTTAGAATCGTTCGGACTATACTATGCGATGATATATACTTGAGAAAAAAGTATATTTAAAGTTAATTGAAAAGGTTTAAACCTTTTCGAACAATTCATCTTCTGCAGCCGCCTCCGTGGTAAGGTTTGTTTTCTGTTCACCTTTTTTTTTTTTCTATGACTAATTCGATTTCGACATCGTCATCAATATTAAGGTAAAATGCGCAGGTGAGTGAGTGAGTGGGACAACTTTATTTGGTCCACTATAGAGGCAAGCAAACTCAAGGTCACCTGGCTAGTCCCACTCGGCGACCATCAGGTGAAACCTGACGGCCCTCTCGCGAGCGCTCCGGACAGCCAGGATTTGAGAGGCCTGATCCTGGGCCCTAATTAAGCTTCATCATTTCCTCTTGGGTGAAAGGGGAAACGGCAGACGCGCAGCCCCGCAGGACATGCTCGAAGTCCGCATAGCCACCACACGGAGGGAAGTCCGGGCTTAGGAACAGCTCGGGGTGCATTGTGTGCGGCGCCGCGGGGCTCGGGTGAGTGCTTGTTTACAGAAGTCTAAGAGTGACTGCCTGAGCCCTGCACAGCGAGGAGTGCGGCAAAGGCAGGAGTCTTCTTGACAGATAATTATGTTTGCAAATTTCGTTGTACGAGCAGAGAGGCTCGGTTAGCCCAGGAGAGGATGCGTTGCCCAGCGCACTGGCAGTCGAACCTCGTGGGTAAAATAATTTAGACCAGCAGTTGAGACGCATTCAAAACAGCTTTTCTTTCTTTTTTTTGCTCAATGCGCAAATCTTTTATCATCTCACTTCACCTAAAGGAACGATGGCATTGTACCCCTCCACAAATATTTATATACATGGTCTATAAAAGCCTTAAGATATATTGTCCTAACAAAAATAGAATGTCTGTAGAAGGCTTCTGAACATCTGAACTGATGTTTTTCATTGACTGTTTTATGAATGCTTTCCGTAACAAATTCGTTTGGATGCATGTGCAGTAGAATAGCCCCGAATGAAATAAAACTGCTAATCTCTGTTACCTGCAATCAGTCTGCACACACCCTATAAACGAAACAATGCGCCTTTGAGGAGTCAAAGTAGTCTACACGTAGTCTATTCGCAAGACCAACACTTCCTAGACCCGTTTTTTATTAGCTCCGTTCTCGAAATTCTCTACTAATCTGTTTTATCCATCAGACCTTTTACATAGTTACACTAATATACACCGGCGCTCCATTCACATCCTGTTACTCGGCAACGTATTTAACACGTACTGAAAGCTAATGGCGGTATGCACTTTGAGCATAGAGCACTGTACCGAGGCACAGCTCCGAACTAAAGGTCGGGATGCCCCCCTCCCCCTTCCCTCCCTTTCCGAAATGAGACTCCATCGACGCGTGAAACGGAATTCCTAAACCTCGACCTGGGCGCACCCACGTCTTGCTAATTAACGCCATAGCTGCGGAAACGAAAGGAGGTGGGCGTCTGCGCAGGCATCTCTAAGACCTACAAGGAACGATATGTCCCATTGTGCAGGTTCTCTCCCTCCCTCTTTCCCTCGGTTTCAACTCCACGCGATAGCTGGGTCCGACAACCCCGTCTTTTCTCCCCCGCGAAAACTTAGTTCCACGTCGCACTTAACGAAGCGGCGGCGAATGCACTTACATTAATTACGTCACGCTGCTCAGCGAAGAACCGTTCCAGTGTGTGCCTGTAATCGGGAATGGAAATGAGCTATAATACGCCGCTGACTAAGCAGCCTTCCCGAATTTCTTCGGCGTCAAGTGTGATAACCTTTTTCTTTGTATTTTACTCTGTCTCTTTCTCGTATTTAGAATCAACATCCTGTCCACCATCCCGAAGAAAAGTCCTCGCTAAAGGACGTTGAATAACACACGCAAATAGGCACAGCCACTGCCCTGTCAGTCAGTACATTCGCCATTCATTACTCCCATGGACTGACTCGTATAACTTTCATGGTCTTATGCTAATTTCTTTGATTTGGATGAGTCCCCGTATATTTGCGTATAGCCTTAAGCCCTTCTGAACGCTAATGGACGGTGACATAGAGAAGGAGCGGTGTCTCGTAAAATATGTAGCTATAGTTTGTGCAAGTCCAAATCCCCAACGGCTAACATGGACATATATAGATGACAGATGAGAAATAAATTAAAAGACATATATAATATATAGGGAATCATAATGAGCTCGCTTTGGGTAACGCAGTGCCGCCATTCATTCAGACTTCGCGGGTCTTCATTTTCTTTATTACACTTATCTGTGGTGGCACGGGAGTGAAGACTGTTTTTTAGAACTCTCATCAATTTTATTCCAAGTTCTGAGCCTGTTAATCTTTCTTTTATCTCATGGACGCGATGATGGAAGGGGATTAGTTATCTTACACAAGACTGCACGCCATCCTTCAAGGAGGGAAAGGAGGAGGGAAAGAGAAAAGCAGAAGGCATTGAGGTTAACCAGAATAACGTACGGTTGGCTAAACTACACCGGGGAATGAAAAAGGGTAAAACAAAGATGACAGGGTGAGTGAGATGGGAAGGAAAGAATCAGAATGAGAATCGGTTTATTCAAGACGAAAATGGGGATAATTACATGATACGTATATGCAGAAGGAGGTCCCGTACTTCGAAACTAAAATGGGACCTCCTGTGCATGATGACTAGAATTAACAAAACAACAATGGAAATATATGAAATTTCCGATAATAAAGGCTTTAGGAGACAATTAAGGCATAAATGAACAGAAAAGCAGCAGATGAATGTTTAAAGCAAGCAAGAAAGAAATTAGCGGTGAGTTCGCTGACGCGTGCGGTCTTATAGAAATTGCATTAATAGTCACAGATGTTCGCACAAACGCGTCGTCCTCAAGTATCACAAAAGCGCCTTTACCGCTTTATGGGGCGACGAGCAATGGGAGCGGTGTTCCAGCAGCACCTGCACAGAAAGCGAACGATTGTCCAGTTTTTGGAGAGCGTTGGCAAGTTCTTGTCTTTCTGTTGCATATCGTGTACAGTGGCACACCAGGTGGTCGATATTTCCTTCGGTGCCGCAGACCTCGCATGCTGCACTGTCGTTCGCTCCAATTAATGTAGAGTATGCCTTTGTGAAGGCAACTCCTAACCAAAGGCGACAGAGAAGCGTAGCTTCCCGTCGAGGAAGTCGGAGTGGAGATCGGAGTTGTAGTGTGGGGTTTAATCGATGCAGTCGTGTAAGTCGTAAGTTTGGCGAGTTCCACTCGGTCAGTAAGAGACTGCGTGCCAGGTGTCGAAGCTGCCTTGCGGCGTCTGTCCTCGAAAGCGGAATTGGAACGCTGTGCTCTTCCTGATGTGCTGTGCGAGAAGCGTTATATCGGCGGCATCGTTGCCACTGATTCCACATTGGCCAGGTACCCATTAAAAAACAACCTCGTGACCTTTTCGTTGGACGTGATGGTGAAGTTTCACGTGTTCGTATGTCAATTGGTCATGAAATCCGCGTCGGAGAACTGACTGCGTGCACTGTAATGCCGGTTTTGAATGTCAATGTAGCCCTAGACTGGAGACGCTCGAAGAATATTTTCAAGACAAGACAGAACGAAAGAGAAAAAAGAGTGAGAGGCAAAAGGGAAGGCAGGGAGGCTAACCAGGTCGTACTTGGTTTGCTACCCTACACAAGGGGAAAGGGAAATACACAGGAAAATAAAGAAAAGCCGTACGAAAGGAATAAGTAGGGATGTGCGTGCGGACATATAGAACAGCGTTCTCCACGCAAATCAAGGGTGGTCCTATAGCTCAGTAGCCTTCGTAAAATGCAGAATTTAAGTGCTCTCGGCTTTCTGCGTGCGTGACCTTTGAGATCTTGGTCCCGATATTTCAATTTTTTTTTTCTTACTGTGAACGCTCTCTCGTCTATCGGCTTAGTGCTGCCCGCAATGCCTGTCTCTCAATGTCCAATGGAGGGCGAGTAGAGGGGGACATGTTCCACGGCTTCGTCGCCATCACAAATGCTGTACGAGGCACGGTCCATCCTGCCGATACGGAAGCAGTAGGCGTTTGTAAAAGCCGGCGCCCAACCACAAGCGAAGGAGCAATGTTGCGTCGCTTTGAGATTGACCGCATGGTAAGTCGAAGGCGCAGTGAAGGGTCTAGAAGAGAGCGAAGTCGCGAGGTTGGCTCATTTAACTGAATTCTAATGCTCAAATGCACAGAGGCGAGCAAGTAGGCAGAGTTGCTTACCTGCAACGCCCTCTGACAATGGGACAGGTACACGTTGGACTTGGTGGGAGGACCGAGCTGCTTCGTCGGTTCGTTCGTTACCGATGATGCTACAACGACATGGCAACCACTGAAGTTTGATTAGGCACCCGCTTTTTTTAACAGCGTGATGGTGAGATTTTTCTTATTTCGGAGGCCAGCTATTCATGAGTGTCGTGAAAAAGGTCTGACTACACAGTTCGGAGCATCGCCTTCGAATCACCAAATACGGCCCATCGTTTTTAGTGGCTTTTGAGGTATGTAGTCAACAGCGCCTCTGAGAACCAAAAGTTCCGTTCCCGTTGATGCTATGGCCTGGGAGAACGTGATCACTTTGAACAAAACAAGAAATACCACGAAAGTAAGTCGCCGTGAACTCTCGATGCCCAGAGATTTCGATGAGGCGTTTTTTCTGGCTAAAACATTGCTACCGTGCACATTTTTTACACAATCATACTAGAACCCAATGGTTGTAACTTACTTCTTCTGGTTGCTCAGGCCTCGGACTACTACATCTCGGTATGATATTTCGGTTTCCACAATGCTATAAGTTAAAACGTGAAATGCTTCTTCCAAACAACTCTTCATGCCGTTGAGAATCAGGCCGGAGGTTGGCCTTTCTGAGAAAAAAAAAGTAATGTAGACTGCTAAATAAGCGACTGCTCAGGCTGAAACACCGACATAATCAATACATGTTTTAAGAAGCCCATTGAAATTTTACTTACATGTAAGCCCTGCATTGCTCTACAGCGCGCCGCCAGCCCAATAAAACAGGGAGAGGAAGCACAAAAGCCAGCGGGACTCATCCCAAAAGCGCCATCCGAATCCTTATGTGGCATTTTATGCCTGTATATGTCCCACGCGGGAAAATCCAAAACTACCAAGACCGCACCCATGTCGTGGCCAACTGGGTTCAGTTTGGCTATCCCCTAACCTGGCCGCCCCATCGGGGGACGATTTGACCGACAGCAAGGTGTGAGACCGGGCTAGTTGCTATTCTGTGGTGATGTATAAGCAACGCGAAAGTGGACACATAACAAAATGAAAAGCGGCAAGGTCAAGCGCCGACTTCCAACTGGCCTTTGTTGCAAAAAAGGATGAAATATAGTAACAGCCACATGTAATTTGGCAAGCTAACAGGACCGACAGGCTGGCAGACCGAGGTGGCAGCACACCACGATCGCCTCGCGGAGAACGGCTCCGGTCTAGTTAGGCTGACCGCTTGCACCACTTCACGATGTTGCAAATGTGCTTTCAGTGTAGTGACATTGAAATATATTATTTGCAAAGAGAAGTCTTGGTATGTCTGATCTTTGGTGGTAAACCAAGGTGCACTATCTTGGGCAGCAGATGACCTGAAACAGTGGTTCTGACACGTGAACTTGGCTGTGTCTCATGCAGGCAGTTACCCATAATGTAGCTTGCTCTACCATGCGTTGTGCAGAGTGTATATATATATATATATATATATATATATATATATATATATATATATATATATATATATATAGAGAGAGAGAGAGAGAGAGAGAGAGAGAGAGAGAGAGTCTTGACTTGGTCCCTACTTTTCCCGCCTCCTTAATTGGCTACGTCCGAGATAAGTTTCCCCCTTCGGGACTCGAGCATCTCGCTCGACTGACGGATTGGTTGGCGCGCAATTTTGACAGCAGCTTGCGCGTCGAACGACACCCGACCGTCTGGAGAAGTGCTGTGGGAGGAAACGGTGGAGTGAGCACTGTGTTAGACTTCTCGCCATCTTTTCCCTTTTGTGGGCGAGGAGGCGTCCTTTTGTGGGAATCTGGTTATCTTTGCTCAACACACACACACACACACACAAAAAGAAGCTGGGAGATAGGAGTGCAAGGCATTCACCATCTTCGCGAAGACGCCAGTATAGAACAAGCACAAAATACACGAAAGCGTACACGAAAGGCACTCTGTGCTTGGGTTCTCGAAGTTGACGGCGAGTAAGTCGCGGTGAAATCTTTCGTGCCTTATGACGTTGCTTTTCTGGAGGAGAACGCATGTAGAAATCTTGCTCAAAAATCTATAAAAAATCGTCCCCAACACATAGTTTCGTAAGAACACCATTCTTTCGTAGCTGTCGCAGATAAGGCGCTAACGGCCGATACTTCGTAGCGTGCCTTCACTCATTAGAATGAACATATGAGCATTCAACTACAAATACAACCTACTGCAGCGCATGTCGCGAATGATGGACATTGCACCGACGCAGCGTCCGTGCATTTGTAGGGATATGTATTATACAATTTACACACCGTAAGCATGCCCGGACACTTACACACCTATGCGCACGCGCACAAAAAGCGGACAAAAAAAAAAAAGAGGAGGAACCTGACAGCTTCCACGTGTCATCACTAGCCGTAAATGATAGAGCACAGCTCGCAGCTGCAACTGTTTTAAACAGGCGCCGATAGCCGACATCACCGCGGTGTCAGTATCGCACCCCACGCCGACAGCCGTACTTCTCCAGTCAGGCGAGTCGCCGAGAAGTAACGTGGTACGCTCGTTAATGAGACCTTCACCGAAAACCGGAAGCCCCTCCCGCTCATCCTGTCTTCAAAAACTTGGGAAAACAATACGCCGACTCATCTTTGTCGCCGAACAACGCAAGGGACGAAACGGCACGTCCGCCTAGGGTTACACTCGAAACAAGGAAGCCCAGCAGGGTGCGGATTGTAAGCCCCAATCAATAGAGGGCTAGCGGATGAGAGAGAGCGAGGGCTCTCGGAGAGGCGGTGGTTTGAAACAAAGCCCGAACCTCAGAGCCATCTGGCGTGCTCAGCAGGCGCTTCACCCCCCCCCCCCCCCCTCGTCCCGTCCATTAGAGCGTGCGCGCCAAGTGTTTCGCGAGCCGTAAAACGCAAGCAGGCGCGCAGGGACGACGCTGACGGAGTTCTTACGGTGAGCTGGGTGGTGGCAGTACGCGCTGGTCTGGCGCGCCTAAATAACCCCTGCCTTGTGCCACGCTAAGGGAGACAGGTCCCTCCAAGGCTCGCCTAAATATGAAACCCCCTTTTATTTTAACCCGTCCAGCTTCGCGGCAGAAACAGACGGCGTAATTCACGCTTTACTACCGTGCAGCGTTTTCGCACGGTGACTCTCGCTCAGGGTTCTCCGAGCGGGACAGTGCACAGTGACGAAGGAAAAAGGATGAATTACAATATGCTCGCAGACGTGCTCAGTTCGTTGATTGTGTTTTCGTTTTCGGAGAGGGCGTCAGGTTTACAGCTTCTCCCCTGCTTTGTTTTCATTGGTCGTGAACGGAAGAGTTGCGATGGTATACAGCCGAGTGCGAGTGGGAACAGAGTGGAGACATAAATACGAAAATGTGTTGTTTATTGCTCGGCTCGTATGACTCGGCTGCCGCCCCAATAAACTCTGCAGCAGATGGAGCTTAAGTGCACATATTTTTTTTCATCTGTTTTCTAATCTGGCGTAACGTAAGTTGCACAACACGGGGGCTCAAAAATCAGATTGCAGGTATTGAGCATACGTGTCCGGTATAACTTTGTTCGCAAGTGTGAACGCTCTGTCGTCAAGCGTGCTGAAGATAGAAAGAGAGAGGAGGGTACAATTAAGCACGTGAAGCTGTGAGTCAAGCAGGCACAAATGATGCGGAAAAAGTCACAATAATCTTGCAATAGACTAGCTAGTTATCGCGAACCAAAGTTTTCAGCACTGCTCCTGCTCTCATGCGTTTTCCTTCTGTACTGGCGACGCACGCTGTAGTCACCAGTGAAGACCAAGGAGCCGGTGGGCGTCAGCACTACGTTGCAGTACGTGGCAATATATCGTGCATCACAAGCTATGAGGAAGCACCAAGATTAGCTTCAGACGGAAGAATGACGACAGCCTAACATATCGGCGGAGCACTTGCTTGGACTTGACTGATTTCCAGGCACTTTGCTGCGTGTGCACAGAGTGTTCCCTCTACCCCGCTTTCCTCTTTCCGTTCCCCCTCTCCCTTCCACCAGTGTAGGGTAGCAACCCGGACGCTCGTCTGGTTGACCTCCTTGCCTTTCCTCTCTTTGCTATCTCTCTCTCCCTCTCTCCTTCTGTCGTCGTCTTGTTTGGGCTGCAAAGTTTTACCAAAAAAATTACAGGGCTGTCTTCGAGTGTTTGACTAATTTGAATATCCTCGAAGTACTAAATAATTGGTGCCAGGCTACACAAGTACGTGGGCAAACGGACCAGTATATAATGTTCTAGAGCAGAAAGTACGTGCAGTATCGCTATACGGTGTCACGATACCGTAAAGTGCAAAACATACCCGTGTTCCGTGGGTAAGGCGTGGCGCCGCTTAGCTCGAGATCATTTGTCTGATCCCGGCCGTGGGGGCCGCATTGTGATAGGGAAGGAATGCCAAAAACGCTGGTGTACTGAAATTTAGGCGCACATTAGGGACCCCGAAGGTACAATTTAATCAGCAGTTACGCAATAGGATGTGCCTCATAATAATATAGTGGTTCTGGCACGTAAGCTTCAAGAATTTTTTTTTTGAAGTGTGAATAATTCAAGTGAAAAGCTAAATGCGAGAGCTTTCCCACGCATCACAATTCAAAAGTTTCTCTGAAGAACGTAATCTTTTTGCCCAGTGAGCAGGAGAAAAGAAACGAATACCTGTAAGCATAAAAAAAGAGAAATAACTCACCCTTGAAGAGACGAAAACGAAGAGAGATGTTAACGTGGCTGCTTTTGGTGGAGTAAAACCCGCAAGAGCAGCATTACACGTGGTAATTACCAATGGAACCGTAAGTAGCACTCTGGCACTCTTAATTTCACGCGTCCATCGCTTTGTGATATAAGCACAATCGGAGCAGCGGGTCGCTTTAGGTTCAAGACCGCCCGTGGTCACGGAACGCGAGTGGGCGGCCATCACTTCCGCTCGTGCAGTCACCGTTAAGCACTAAAATTACACGTTCGGTCGGCTTGCCTGGTCTCCGAAAGAGAGGATGATGGCTAAAACGTGGGAAACACGCCATCCACATTTTATTTATGTTACTGGATGACGCTGTATTCGATACACGCAGTACCTTAGGCAGTAACTTGATGCTTTGTGCCTGCATCAATCAAGTCAAGATAACTGGCGTACCAGGCTTTATGTTAAAACATGCAGACACGACATGTGCTGCCGATTTCGTGTGCGCATTTCCTCGGTGAGTTATAACATACATGTTATTTCTACACATTGCAAAAAGTGTTAAAAGCATCCAAGCGTTCGCAGCGTTGTCATAATTTAGAGAAAATACTAATGACCTCTGTAAATGTGGGAAACTGACTTTTATAAAGGTTACCATGTCTAGAGTGTAACTGCGTTAAGCATTTCTTTCCGGCTCCCCCATCCCCCCCCACCCACCTCGCTCTACCACCTACAAAACAATTTATTTCTTTTGAGCATTCCCCGCCCACAATGTAGGTGTTCCAAAGGCACCGCTTAACTCGTGTCTTGGCTTTAAAGCTATTGCTTATGCACTCGACATGTCTTATATATTTTTTCATTCGCTCACCCCGTTCAGAGTGCTCGATGGATTTCCCGTGAAGATTGCAGCGCAATCTCACTAAAGTAAAGAAAGTGACCTGGAGCATTCAAACACCCCTCCAAGCGGCGCAGGAAGAATTCAGTCGCCACTTCAATAACGAGAGAAACGAACTAACTGGGAAGCACAAAAGGGAACGTTCCCCCGAGTTTGTGGGAACAAAATCATGCCTCCCCTACTCCCACGTGACCCTCCAGCTCTCCTCCCCCCCTCGCCTCTCTCGCGCGCCCCCACACACACACGGTAGCCATCTTGATCTCTCACCCCTTAACTAAACGCGATCAAGCGGCACCGTTGCTGAAGTTACGTCAAACTCTTGACAACTGAAACGGCGCTGTTGTAGCCACCAGAGGGCATCCGTCGCGTGATGCCACTAGTGTCCCTTGATGTTTAGACATCACGTATTTCTTTATTTACGTTGCAATTACATTGCATTAAATTTTGTTATTAGTTTAGCATGATGCACAAAGGTTCTTAAACATTTCATGGCTGGTTATGCCAAATTACGTGTGTCAGTGGTGTAGAGAATGACGCAAGCAAAAAACGAAATGGGCCGAGCTTGGTAGACGTTGAAGGCATCTCGTTTCGAAGGGGACGCTGGTAAGCGTCCTTCCATACGGAAGAGCGTTTAGCGGTGAGGCGTAGGCGCACACTTGACTCGAACTGAATGCGCCGCTGTTGTGTGTAGAGTGATCCTGTCTTTTGGAAAACACCCAGCCAATACTTCGCAGCCAACTACAGCGAGAGTGCCTGTTCATGCACAGCGCTCTAAGTCTACATGTATAGGGTTTGCTTAATGATCAGATACTTTTTTTGCACGAGAGATGCATTAATGAGGACATTACGCAGTGATTGAGTACTGACCCAGTATGTCAGCTCGTTAGACATGTTACAGATGCGGGTTAGCGTTCGCACTTTCTGTGTATTAGCGTTGTGGTCACCCTGTCCCTTTGAACTTATGTCTTAACGCTAATTTGTGCTTCAACGTGGGAGTGCTATCTTTATTTTGAACCCGCGATGTCTACATTGCTCCTAAATAATGGTTCATAGCGACGCAAGATTGTGTTGAGTGTCCTTGAACAATTTTCTGTGCATCTTTTATCTCTGTTTTAAGAGAACGCTTAGCGCGAGCCATAATAGATACTCCGATAGGACTTTCTTTAATTAATGTAACGTAAGAAACACAGAACTAAGAGGAAAAACCGATACATATATTGTTTATTTGATGCCAGATATGTTTCAAGCGAATGTATTTTAATTACACAATGACAGTAGGCAACTAGAATGTATGGTTCAGGCCAATGTGGTGGAGAACTAGGGGCGCCTTTCCTGCATCCAAAGCACCGCCAGCGCTGTTTCGTGGTCCAAGAGCATGGACACTGCTCAAGGAATCTGTCGCGTTACTCTAAAATGGATTTCAGAACAGCTGTTGTGGCCCGAAGTGTGCACAAAAGCATAAAACACGAAATTTCACTGCACACATTACAAAGCGGCAACAGCATAAATTGTTAAATTGTGTTTGGTTTGAGTAATAATTCGTAGAAGCGACGTTTATTGTAAAAAAAGTATGCATAAAATCAGTAAAGCTTCGTGTCTTTGCTCACCAATCATGCACAGACGCTTGTACCACTTCTAAACCAAAATGGACACCACCCACCGCTTCTCTACTTTAATCGGGTTTGACTCCGCAGGTCACGCACGTGCTGAGGTCATCGGAGATCCAGCTGGGATGCGTTCGACGAAGCGTATAGAGAGCGCGCTAAGCTACCTTGTTGGCGCCGGCAGAAAGCCTGCCAGGGGGAGCCACTGGCATTTGCGCGATAAAGATCTCGCACGCCACTGCTAATTTACCAGGCTTGCATCGTCAAATAAGTCGCATTTGGTTCAAGAGGCGAGCCTTTCGACCCCCCGCTGGCAACAGTTGTTATATTACGATTCACCAGTGACTCATCTCCACTAAGCGTCAGTAAGCACGCTTCTTTCTCCGCTGTGGAGCTAATTTCTCATTGTTTCAAAACAAGGTGACCTGTTTGGGCTGAACTTTCGTGCAACCAATCAGGCAAATCTAGTGTTTTCTGACAGTTGCTCGAAGAACGGTTATTGAATGAAGTTTTGCAGAGCCTGTCGTATCGATTTATGGCGCAGTAATGAATCTATACGCAAATGCGTGCTAACGGGATTTCGCCAGGAGCACTTGTCGTCTTGCAGTGCGTTTCACTACATGAATGACGACGAAGAAAAATTTGAATTTTAGGCTTTCCTGGCTTTGTTATCTTCTTTTGACGGGCTCCTATATGATAAATATGTGCAAACAGCCATGCCTCCTTCAACCTCTGAAAGTGTTATACGCGTTCAATCACGACAAACATTTTAACAGGTACATGATTCTGTTCGCGCACAGAGATTTCTTGCTACTTGAACGCGATAAAGTAAAAGAAGGAAAAATAATAGAAAAGAGCAATCAGTTTACTGACGCTCCATATACATCGGCTGATTTACAGAAAGCCCGCGGCCACTACTCTAAAATGTCACGCGGTATTGTTCATGGATGCGAACGCGAAATCACATCGTATTTATAGTGGCAGCTGAGAGGCTTCCGGCGACAACACGCCTACCATTTCCGCGGAAAGCACGCCTAACGACATTGGCCATTAGGAACGATTTCGGGCACACAGTCAACAGACGAGAAAGGTACACAAATTCGCACCTTGACACGTTTCGCTAAAACGTTCGAACATCTAGCACGAGAAGGTATATATGTTTAACCTTCCAACAGTCTCCACACCAATCGCGGTCACATCCCGTTTTTGGATAAAATGTACAGAGCGCTATTTTCAGTAGCGCCGCTCTGACACGTGCCTCCTGAATATGTGTCAACAGAGGAAGAGTCTGGGCGCGACGCTCCGTCAAACGTGACACGATAGCAAACTTGCTTCAGCTGCAAGTATATATGGATATTTATATGTACTAAAAGTCCTCGCTTGAGCTGCTCCACGCACGAAGCGAAGCATGCGTCCCTGCCAGTGGTGTGTCGTGCACGCAAGATTCCAATCACGTCAGCGTGGCCACTACTCACCCTCCAAATTTCAGGGGCTGACCCGTAAGAAGAAATAAAAAAGCAAGAGGGGAGAAATAAACGAGAGAAGGCAGGGATGTTAACCGGGAAGGCGTCTGGTTGGATACCTCTCGTTGGAAAGAGCAACCGAAAAATAGAAAGGAGAGAGCGAAAAGAAGACGGCGAACGTGTGAGCATCCGCGTACAGCGCTCAAAGGCGCTCCCGCGAGCCGGTGGCGTTCGAAAAGCACTAAAGTGCCTTCGCTGCATTCCGGGCCGTAGATAAGTGGGGACAGTGATCCAATAGATAATAAGCAGGGTAAAATGAGAAAGGTGGTGGTGTTGGTTTATGCCGAAAATATAACGCCAAAGCTAGACAAAGACAAATGGAGAGGACACCCTAATGTGTTGTCTCCCTCGGTTTCTGTCTGGCTTTAACGCAAAATTTTGTACGTGTTCCAGTGACCTCTGTTCAGATAGTGAGCGATAGTTTAGTCGCCGTGATTCGTTGGACATTCATTGTCTTTGCATATGAAATTGAAGATAGTGGCACAATATGTGTTCCCTTAGCAGCCGCGAATTTCAAATGAGGCATTGTCAGCCATTCCAATTGGTGCTGAGCAATGAAGAGTACTCCTTATCATAAAGGACAGAGAAAAGATGCCTCGCGTTGGTGCATTCCGGCTAGAGAAGAAAGAAGCTGCACCCAGTGCCAGTATATGGGATAAATCATCAAAGAGACGCTATAGAAAATGACACTAAACAAACTTAGGCATATAATTTCTTTAATTCAGTTAGTAAGTACAAGTAATCTTTCCTATGTTGCCCATGGTGTCTTTTTTGCTTCTCATGATACGATTAACAAAAAATCGGGCCCCTTGGTTAACGCCCTTTCTTCTCGTTCTTAGGCAGGTAAAGGATTCTTCGAAAACACTGTTTTCATTCATTTACCAGAAGAAAACGCACATTTTGCTGAAGAACTTGCACTTCAAGTTGTCTCTTATTTCCCCACTTTCATGCCAAAATCTTACAACACATCAAGATTTTCAACGTATCTTTTACGCTGTATTTGTGCTGTTTCTGAGCTGAAAAAGTTCTGTAGAGTCGTTGGATCGAATCACTGGTTTCTTCAAAATGCAACGTAGTCCTTGCTTGGCGCTCTTCGCGCAGACATGACACTTCTGCCATTAAACCCGACTCGTCGTCAATGCAGTGTTTCATCGCCTGTATCCAGTCAAATTAATCAGAGAAGACGCTGCCAAAACCCGGGACGTTGTAGCAAGTGAATGCGTCAACACCACGACAGCATCAGCAGTCCTTCGTTTATTGCATTCACACTGACCTTCCAAGCGTTTTTATGCAGTAAGGATGGTTGTTTTGCTATTCCACTGCTCTAATTTACATATAAAGCTTCATTCATTCGACTTCATTGTCCAAGTTCTACAAAAGAAAAGTGACGAAAGGCGGTGCCATTCACACGAGACATAATTGAGGCGACGACTGAAACGGTGAAATATCAGTTGAAGGTAATAAAAGAAACATTTAGCCACGTACTAAGGCCCCGAAAGAAGCAGCACACCAAACTGTACGCTGTTGGGTAATCTATGTCAAGACATCGACCTTTCGAGAAAGCGCTAGCTTGTGCCCCCAGCAACATCATCAACATGAAAGACGCCAACGTTACGACGACGAAGACGACAGCAAACGTACGACAGCGATCACGACTGCGTCACAACGGTGACAGCGACGCCGATGTCAGCGTCGAAGATGGCAACGGTTGATGTGGTTATGATGGCTCCGTAACACTCGCGATGTTGCAGAGTTGTGGCGTAAATTTTGACACATTCTGAGGGTGGAACAAAAAGCAGGAGGCGACACAAACTCGATTTGGAAAACGAAGAGTTCGGTATGTAATAATGTTCCGCAACAAAAGCAGCCGTGTCTTAACGCGTTGTTCTCGCGTACTGTTAGCCGTGTTCTCAAAAGCAGCCGCCTTATCAAACCTATTTGGTGCATACTCTTTATCTGCTATTACCTCTCCCTCATTGAGGGATAGTGAACTGGTTCTTCTCTTGCGACTGAGTTCGTGCCTTAAGAGGAAGCTTTAGCTCGGGCCCAACTCCGACGCGGCCTATTCAAATACATGTAAAACGCAAAAACGTTTTTATGAGATAACCCCTGGACCGATTTTGATGAAATTTGTCGCATTTGAAAGAGAAAGTTAAATTCTAGTGACTGTTGGAAGCGGAATTTCGATTTAGGGCTTGAATTTTCTTAAAACGATTTTCAAATATTTGACCGTTTGAAAAAAATGGAAGCATGAAGTTTACAAATTTATAGCTCTGCATCAAGAACCGATATCGCGGTTCTGTCAACGGCATCCATTAGATCATTCAAAGCGGACAAATTCAATATGTCATTTTACATCTTACGTGAATTTTTTACGTTGGTTATAACGGTTTTGCAAAAGTTGTATTTCTCTATTATTAAATTTTTTATATTCATGTGTAACATATCAATTTTGTCCACTTTAGATGTACTATTAGATGCAATTGACAGAATTGTATTATCATTTTTAGTGGTTAAGTTACGGAGTTGTAAACTTGATAGTTTCGTTTTTTGAAAATGTTCGATTTTTGCCAATTTTTAACAAAAAATTGACAATCTAACTCAAAAATTAGAAACCAACAGTCACTAGATTTTAAGTTTGTCTTTTAAATGCAACAAACCTCGTCAAATTTGGTGCAGTGGTTGCCGAGAAAAACGAATTCTCCTTTTACATGTATTTAGATAGGAGCACTTGAGCTAAAGCTTCCTCTTAACCTTTTCATTTATCTGCTTTTCTATCTCAGCTTTCGTTCTGGAACAGCCGGATGAGGCACTTATCGTTTTTGAGTCAGTGCTTGGTGTAAAGCTCATTTCGCGTCATTAGGCTCCCAGAAATTGCGAAATCTCATTTATTTCTCAGCATCAAGTTTTCATTTCAGAGTGACCTGACGAGCGGATCCCGTAAGGAACGCGAATGGGAGGACAGAGGCTACTGGATGGGGGGAGGGGGGGTTAGTGCAGTAAGCCGATTGCCCTCGATGCCCGCAGTGTAGGGAGGGCGCATGCCGTATGTTGTTTTATCTGCCTCACTGCGTTTTTTGTTTGTATGTTTGTTTTTTCTCAACTCTTCGCGCAGCTTTCACATGCTCCTTTATTTTTTTTTATTTCTTTCTGGCTGGCGGAACACAGACAGGAAAAAGAGGTGCTCTATGGCGAACCGCAGCGTAGCGCACGAGAACCGTATGCTGTGCCACGTTCGATGACACGCCATAATTTCGCGTGACAGAAAGTCACTTATCCCGCCCACGTGACGCGTGCGCAAAATCTGCATGCGTGACCTCTCTCTACGCCCTCGTTCACGTCATTTGACCTCCCGCTCCACTGCTGCCGTACTGTACATAGGCTTCATATTGAAGAGGGGCGTCAGGACGCTTCGGCGGTGTGTGCTGTATACCTGCGACATCTGCATACGATATATAGAGAGAGGAGGAAGCTCATAGATGAAGATGAATCGCATACAGCATCACCGCGAGCAACGCGTTCATTGTGGACGCTTTGTCCTCGCGACTCAAGCTTAGTCTCTCGCAAATTGCTTGCTTCTGCGCAAACGTCTGTTTATACCTTCCTTTTAATTGCTTATAACTAATGCAATGAAATGTTCATAACTGATAAGGCTTTCTGATAAATTTTTCCCGCGACTTCCTTGGCACTGTTTAAAGGCAGGTACGTATGACTTACGCTTCTCGTTTTTCCCTTCATCAACGTCAATCCATTTTATATTCAATTCACGAAGGACACGCAATACTGAATTCAATTTTCTTTCATCAGCACTCTCCATCTCATGCCTGCCAATTTCTTTAGTTCATCAAACAATCTAATCGTTGATTATCCGCGACAGTGTTTATTCGATCCTCGGCAACCCATACAATTACGTTAAAATACCACAGGTTAATTGTTGGCACAGTTTATAACTTGCAAATCCATTTCTCTCCCCTAATATAGCGCCAGCTATCCGCGTCAGCACTCTCGGTCATACTGCGTCCTGGTCGCAAACCAATACGCGCAGGCACATTTATATGTAGGATGATACTAACGCCCTCTGCAGAGTTTTAAACGGCGGCAGACAATGACATAATTATCGTAAGGAGACCCCTACGTCAAACAAGCGCCGAATGTTGACCTAATGTCAAAACAAGCAAGTACAGTTTTCGTATTGCTGGAGTTCTTATTTCTGAGTTAAAGCACGTTTACCTGGTTATACCTGATCGCGTCATTGGGTCACATAAAATTATTTACGAATTTACACTAAATTGTAACGTTTAGCGTCTGCTCGCTGCCGCAGTCGATATAAGTAACACTTTCGGCCATTCTCATGCGCGGGAAGCATTGGCAAATAGCTTTTGGCAGTGTGTGCTAGCGTAAGTTTTCTCGGAAGGCAAACATTTATGCAGATGTCCAAAGCGGTTCATCGGTTACTTAACGCACGACATAGCAAAGTATCTAATGAAGACGCGACACATTTCCAGGTTCGGTGCTGCTTGAAAGTTTGGCCTCTAGACGTTTAGAGGTGCAGTGAGAAATAACGAATCGCTGATTCAGAGTGCGTGGTATGGTTGCACTGAAATTTGCTTAGTAGCTATTGTTACTGTAACTTTGTTAAGATAAACTAAATTGTTAAGATAAACTAAGGGTGAAGCCGACTGACAAATGACGTCGATAAGCGAAGATCACCGGGAGAAGCTGTCGTCCGGTTGTAGACGACAAAAAAGAAGCGTCTGAAAATTATAATGACGATGATTACGAGAAATGATGAGGCAACTTTGCAACACACAGACGAGCTATACCTAACAGCAGAAACGTATACTGTGGTGTTTCTCAAGCGCCAGGCCATGTAGACATTATGAAAAGTTATTTTTCTTTTCTGTTGATATTGCAAGTACATTTCTTAGAAGGATTAAGACGGATCCAGGAGGAACATAACGGAACTCCAGCGAAGCAGATGTTTCTGAAATGTGCTCTGAAAGTCATGTAATAACATATGAGTCATAAATCAATTGCTAAAGAGTAGGTAAACGTTACTATAGCAGTTCTTATTTAAGGAGAAGAAAAGAAAAACTGATTCGATAGTTCAAGGAAATACGTCAAAGCCGTTTGCATAATATGCACTAGAAACCTCCTATTCACATAATTGCGACGAAATTAAATGATTTTAGGCTACATGATTATCACTAATTATTCCAATAAGTAAGTTAAGAGAATAAAGAAGACAACCATGGCTTCTTCAGATTGTTACCAACATAAGTTTGTTACATTCACATAGACGTTGTCACGTTTTTAAAGAATTTGATACATATATTGATAAGTGTGGCGCATATGCTTGCTGTCTTCAGAGTCATTAAAAGTTTTCGAGGCGTTGTTGCGTTTCGGCTAACGTCCATGACTCATAGACAGCAGTAGGTAGGCAGCAGCTGGCGGTCATGACGCAATGATAACAATGTCAAATTCACAAATGACCGTGACGTTGGAGAAGTCATGCTCATGACCATAAATAATCACCAAACGATAGGGCCCCTTCACGCTATTCCATTACAGGCACTCGAATTAAAGCACGAAAACTTGTGTTTTTTTTAATCTTATAAAAATCACCTAGCATGTTCTTTAACACTGGTTCCCACAGATTCGATCCCGTTCGTTACTTCTCCGCTTCCTTCCCACCGGCGAAGTCACACGTTCCATTCGAAAACTACATTTATTATTTAGTTTTCTTTGAACAATCCTCACAATCGATCCTTCATTTCGGGTGGTCTACCCTTACGGCTTTTCAAACTGACTTTTATTTTATTTTTTTGCAGCGGCGGTGTACGCGGCGTAACAATAAATTGACGATGAGGGTGGCCCGCTCGAGGCGTTCGGGAACAAACGGCACGCTCGCGAACTCGGCAACGCGTCGAGTGCATTAGGAGCCGAAGTCAAGAGCGCAGGAACCGAATGCGGGGTCGAATTGTGTCAAACACGCGCCAGCGACGGGTCCTGCTCTCGTTCAATGCACGCCTCCCCCGTACGTACAACACCGCACCACCTCTCCTCCCCCCTTCTCCCCCTCCCCTAGTTCATTTGCACACGGCCTATTCTGCCCAAACACAAAGTCGGGGAGCACCGTGCATCTTCTCGCTTTTCAAGCCCGGTAGGGTATAGCGTTTCGCAAGTAGTGACGCAAGGAAAAAGAAAAACGAGAGAAGATTAAGAATAGATAGGAAGGGGTCATTTCGGACTAGATTGAAAACCAGGGTTTTCAATCTAAAACTAAAACTAAAACAAACTAAAACTGGGATTAACGGAATGAAAAGTGGGGTAGCGGTGGTGTGTATAGAAAGAGAAAGCTAGGAAACGCAAGGAGGGAACGGAATGATGACACCGGTTGGGCAGGTAGAATGGTAATGGAAGGAAAGTCCAATATCATGCCACGGAATTGAATGGGTACTTATACTTGGAGCTCTAAATGTTGATTCAAAAAGCGACTGCCAAACAGGTAAATTTTTCGATTATACTAAGCTACACTTGGTTAATATATTAATTTTTCAAATTTTTTACTCAGTACCACCTCGTTCAGTACGCAAGAGCAAGCGCCACCGCAAGCAGGCACGTAAGCCCAAGAATTAAACAATTACAGAAAAGGCGTTTCATTTATTAGAATAGAAAGAGACGAATGAATCAGCTAAGCCACTCCTAAAAAGGATACTGATCCAACTCGCTGCATTTCGAGGAGCGAAAAGGTTAAAAATTGCGGGGATCTCCATTTTCCGGAACAGAGTCAGAATGGAATGGAGGAAGCCCCACTCCACAATTCTGGCACGTGCCCATAAAAATAATAATAATAACAAAGAGAGAGAGAGAGAGAGATGCAAATGACAGAAAGGCAGGGAGGTTAACCAGACTTAAAACCTCCGGTTTGCTACCCTGCACTAAAGTGCTAACAACAAATGTGGCCTTAAATCATTCAATTGAATTTTCTGAAACAATTTACCTGTAAAAAATTGTGTGATGTTCCGAAGGATCTCTATGTTATAGACCATGTTATAGGGAAAGAAAGAAAAAAAAAACAAGCCGGTTTGCTTCGATGCGCGGACAGTGTTGACTGCACCATGGCTCTGCGGAGCGCGTCCACGCATTCACGTGTTCAGACTATGTGTGAATGCGACTGCACCTGAGTGTCCACGGTAATTAGTTCGATCAATCAACAACAAGTCGATCAACAACAAGGCTCTTCTTGTGCGTGCGATGCGAATCTCGTCAACGTCAACGGAATAATGTGGAACACTTCTGCTTTGTGCGGACGCCGATCATGTTTTTTTTTTCTTATGCAACTCTCCAAACAAATACCTATCTAAAGAAACAGCTAGACCGACCGAGTGAGCGTAGAAGCAGATCACAATGGAGACCGGGGTTGAAGGTATTGCGTCACAAAGCGCTCTAATGACTTTTAAAATGGTAACGCGAACCGAAGGGGCAAGTTGCAAAACGGGAACAACGCGTCCCGCTGCCTCGATCCGCTTCGTCGAAGCGTATCGAACCCGTCTTCGCGCCTTTACAAAGCGAACGACTGCCATGCACGCTCTCGAAAGCAAAGGAAACCGAAAAATATATACGAATAGAAACGAATGCCTAAGACACCGTCCTATTTTTTCCCATGCCTCGATAGCTCTAGGGGCTCTCGACAAAGAACGCGGCACGTGACCACCCTGAAAAGTTTGAAAGATTTTAAAAAGCGATTAAAGGCTCTAAAGACAGACAGTGCGGACGCAGACGGTTATGCATCGGGGTGCCGATGAAGCGATACCGGCAAAGTGAGGGTAGCCACTACATGCAGGAAGGGCAACTTATGTTCTTGTTGTGACGATCTCTCTTTCGTGCGCCTTTGTTAATGGAACTTGAGCGATCGGTCTTCTTGCTGGTGGGTGTCCGAAGAGGCCTATAGAACAAGCGCTGATAGATCGAAGGGCATACTCGTTACCTTCCGGTGCGCGCACGCCGCATTTAACGCATTAATACGGTTTGTACTCTGAAGTTTCCTGCATACCGTTTATTCGTTCGAAATTTGGCTACTCTCCATTGCGCATGACCAGCGCCGAGAACTGAGTGAAAAATGCGGCCTAGTTTAATCTACTACAGAATGTTAAAGCGCACGGCTGTCACTCACAAGGCGGGCGTGTTGCCTCTTCTAGTTCCGGGTGGGTGTATGAGGTAGAAAGCGCGACAAAGTTAAAAGCGGACCGTCCAACGAAGGGACTTAGGCGCTGATGTTGTATACTGTCACCATTTCACCATACTATTGAAATCTATCTTTAAGGTTCTAAACCATTTACGGAAAAATGGGCTGGAATCGAGGCTTTAGAGATGAATATTGTACAGTCGTATCCCTCCTTCTTGCGGTCATCATATTAGCCTTATTTTTTCGTCTACGTTCGTCCTTATCGTGCGCAGAGCATAGAAAGCTAGATGTCGCCACCTTCCACGACATGCTAGCTCAGGCTGACCTTTGCCTTTCACATAAGAAATTATTTCTCCTCCTCTTATCTATGACACAAGCAGAGTCGAGGCATGCGCTCCATTTCTTCTGCGCACTTCTTGGCGCCTATCCGTTCGTTATTGCTTGCGCGTACCCTATGTGATTAGCTTGAACATGCCTACCCTATCCTTCGAGATAGTCATATCTCTCGGTTTGTAATCTCTTCAGTTTCTTACGAAAGAAGGTTTAGAGACTTTTCACCGTCATCTGACTTTCTCAGCGAAATCAAGTAAAATAATATTACCCGCCCCTGCATCTTAGTGAGCGTGGCGTTGCGCAGCGGAGTTGGATGTCGCGCGTTCCGTACAAACTGGTTTGGCAAAGAACCACAGATGGCCAAAAATGAATACGGAGTCCCCCTCCCAGCCCCACTACGGCGTATCTCATAATCAGATTGTGGTTTTTACCTGTACAGACTCAGAATTTATTGTTTTAATGAAATAAAATTGTTGGCTTCCGCCTTCTTACTTCATTTATTCAAATCAAATCCTTCCGTATGAGGTGGTACAACATCTCAACACAAAACAAGCGTGTTTGAAGGATGCCTTGCTGCTAAAGGCGGGGAGGCCGCCGTATTAATTTCGAGTTCCATATGACTATTTAACGCGCACCTTAATCTTAGTGCACCAGTATTCTTGCATTCCGCTAGTAAATAAATGCAGTCGCCACTGGCCAGGGAATGAACCCGCGACCTCAGGCTCTGCGGCGGAAAGCCATAGCCGCTGTAACCTCCTTGGCAATAATACCCCCAGTTCCTGCTTTATCATATGTGAGGGTTTTGTTTTGTAATGAAAAACGCGCGATAAGCGTGTTACAGTGGTCGTCGGGACAAACCTGGTCGTTCAGTATACCGTTCCGCTTGTGGCAGCGCAACAACCTTAGAGCAGGCGTAAGATCCCTGAGCGTGATAGGTCGCTGCTCGCTTCTCTGTGGGAGCTGTGGCCGTGCAGACAGTTAGACCAATCCCTCCACTCTACTCCCCCCCTACCCCCCCCCCCCCCCCCACACACACCCGCTGTATCAAACTTCCTGGTGATCGTTCTGCATCTGACGTGAAAGTGAAAACGCGTGCGTGCGCGCCGGTATACGTCAAACTATAAGTAGGAAGGGGGAACCCGCGTGTTCTTTTTTGTCGTCACCACACAGCAGCCTTCTATGCTGGAAAATGCCCTGCACACTTAAAGCCACCCCCCTCCCCTGTCCCATACCAACCACCACTCGACCCAACAACTCCTCTTTGGCATGTCAGAGTGTTCCCCGTTGTGCCCAGACATCGCTGCTTTACAAACGATTCAAATGACTTTTTGACCGTGAGAAGAGAGGTGGCCGTCCTTAAAATGCAGTCAAACGCTTTCCTTTCCTTCTTTGTTTTTTCTGTCCTTTTTTTTTCTAAATGTATTTTAACTCCCTCTGCGCCCGCCTGTGGTACGGAATTTTAGTGGGGTTAACAAAGTCCCTACGCTGCGAAGCGTGACATTTCCACAACATGTCAAGTTAGGGTGACGAGCAGCAGGACCGATTATGGCTTGCACATTTATACAGACTAACATTTTTCCCGATTTCGCAGAGCCACGGTAGTAATCCGGATTTTATGAAGTATTATTTGCTGCTATAGAAGCGTTGTCTGTACTTGTTGAACCACATGGAGGTCATACCGTAGGCCCCACAGAGAATTTCCAAGAGATGTCGGTAAAGTATATCTGACTAAAACAAGACGAATCAGCCACCAGGTACGTATCAGCGTCTTAGTTTACGAACTCTCTCCGCAATGTGAGTCAGGCGCGTTTTATCAAGTAATAAATGAAGCCCTTTACGAGAAGTGAAGAAATGCTTTACGGATGCTAACTTCAATTTCCTCCGGCCCCTTTATCTGATTACAGTATTAAAGTCAGTTTTCTTTTTCATTATATCTTTCTTTGTCATCAAAAGGCATCTTCTAAAGAAACTATACAGACTACGGTGTTGGCATTTTCTAAAAACTCCATTAACGCTCGCGTGCTTATGTTCAGTTGAAGTACGTGAAGATAGTCAAAATTAATCCAGTTTTATCCCTCCCCCCTCCTGTATTCCTCCTCTGAAAGTAGTCTCGCGTAGCCAAAGAATATCTTCGAAACACCTAACTCCGTCAATATATCAATAAATCAGTGGATAAACAAACCATTCTAAAGAAACAAGCGCCAAGCAAACAAAAACACATGCACAAAACTAAGGATCCCTTGTTTTCATATCGTAACAACTGCTCTCAAATACAAATGCAAGATTTTTTTTTTTAAACCTGTTACCGAATAAGCCAATGTGCATTTCAGAAAAGGAACAAATTTAGCAACGGCACGTTCCTCGACAACGCTTTCCCACTGTATAACCGTGTACAATACGCTTAAAAAATATAGAAATAAGTCGAGCCGGGCGTTTCGAAGGTCGGGGGAGTGGGGATTGCTTGCAGGGAAGCCACGCGCTTCGCGAGGAGTATAATGGAGCGAGTCTAAAGCACCGCGCGCATACATTCGCTTCCCGAACCTGGGTCACACCTCACGCGCACACATACGCCCATGCAAAGACCAGCGGAGAGGAATAAAAGAGTATCCGCTGCTTCCTACACAGCGAAAAGATAGATGGCGCCGGGAGTCCTCCCTTTTTTTTATCAGCGACATGACACAGGGAGAGCTGTAGAGTGTACACTTCACATGTCCACGTGACGGCCTCCAACGCACGCAAGACGCAGGCTTATACGCATACAGTATACACATATGAACACGCGTGCAAAACTAGAACCAAAGCGCGTTCTGGCAGCGTTTGCGGAGAGCGCCTTGTCAGCAGGGGTGCTTCCTTCGCGTCCATTTTCGAAAACACAGAGTCGCATCGGCGTGGGGAGATTGTTTCCCTTTTCGCGTGAGCGTCTTTATCCTACGCACCATTTCGGCCAACACACACGGTTGATTACGTCCAAATGGACCGGTGATGAATTGTTCTTAACTCGATTGGTGTCGCTGTTTTTCTTTTTTTTTCTGTTATTTCCTTTTTAGGAGTTCTTCCTTTCGCGAATTAAGTGAATCAGGTGTCCTGACAGTTCTACTTGCGCTGAGAAAATAGCTGGTCTGTGTGTCGACAGTTGGGGTAATTAATAGTTTCAGGGGGACAGTTGTGTGTGGTAGACTTTTTCTGGATTGCCCGTCTTATTGATAACTTTAGGATGGGAGCCATGTGCGCGACAGGTTTAAGAATCTCTGATTATTATAAGTCATGCTGTTGCGGGAGCAGAAGGGAAAGCTACGGTCAAGAACACAACTGTAAGATTAAAAAACTCTACTTATTTATATATTGGGAGGAGGGCGTCCTTGGCATTATCGAAGAAAGTCTATTGGGACAGCAAAAACGTGTGACGTTACGGATATAATAGGCTATTCACATCTGCATGAAAATTTCGAATTATGTTTAGAGTGACATATTTCGCACTGTACTGTAGAAATATACAGACTTCTTAGAAAACGCCCCTTTTCCTTCGTCTTTCTTCTTTCTGGCGTAATTCGACACATATACATATTGTCACAATTAGTGAACATCGATATGTTGACAACGCGGCCACTTGAGCTGCTTGGTACACATTGTTAAACATGTTATTAAGTGCTCTGTTGCGTGGTTCTTTTTGCTGTGTCCTGTGTCACGCTGTTTAAGGATGCTCTGTAATAAAATAGATATCTTGCATGAGATCAGATGCACAATTGCTGTGTTTATAGACCTGAAGCACGCAGCTGATGAATATACGTTCGTCATGTCGCTGTATGCCAATGATAAAGGGAATGAAATGTGCCAGTTTTTATCTGACATTAGCGCTTATTTAGCCCTACTCAGAAGCAGCTTACCAGAGGAAGCAGCCATAGTAGTCTTCATTGGCACCTCACTTTTGTAAAATTCCTAATGTTCTCTTGCTGTTAAATTGATTACCTGTCGCATATCCTTCACTGGTTTCATTTTTGAATGTACCTCTAATTGTGCTTATAAATGCCTATGATATTGAGCGTCTGTAGAGGCTCCGTTGTGCCAAGACTCCGTGCGGCGCTCAACAGGTACCGCACACAAATGAATTAGAGCCAATTAGCTCGGTGCTACTAAGAACGCTCAGATTCCGAGTGCATATTTCTGCAGCGGCGTAATTGAACTCCGATCCCAGTCACGGTGGTGTGCCACAAAGTTTTCTTTTCCTTTTCTTTTTTCTTGACCACAACGTGGTGATGAGGGCATTCTGAAAAGAACTGGCTCGAATTGCGTATAGCCAGTTGTGAACTCGTCACTGCTGTCATAGCAACAAAACAAAACAGCCATTGCTCAGGAGCTCCACAGCGACATCTAACGACAATAGATAGTTGTGTCCGTTTGCGCCAAAAACAAAAAAGAGAGAAAAATACCTAAGAGGCCAGTTTGCCACCGGTATACTTGCAACCAGACAGGAGGAACGAAAACAAGGTGAACGTTTTGACGAACGTTTATATACCCGTATTGTCATCACAAAAAGGGGCTGACCCCCGGAACCGCTACTTACTGTGCACGTGCTTTTTGTTTTTCATGCCTCGACAATACCAAAAAAAAAAGAAAGGACACTAAAGAAGCAAATACGGAGCACCTCAACTGACCACCAGCTAGCCGGTGGTGGAGCAGAAGGTGCCGGACCGGCAGAAACCTTTTAGCAGCTGCGAATTTCGCTGATTGATCACCAACGATGCATATTGTCTGACAGCTGTCTGCAAGCAAACTCGGGACGCTGAACTCTTACACTGGACCATACAAGCCGTTGGCATCATGACCTGATCACTGTCCAGTTGTGGCCAAAGATATATTGCAAGAAAACTGGCGCAGAAAGGACAGCAGACAGATTTATCTTCACTTACACACAATGCCACTAAAGAATCACAGTGATGCCAACCGAAATTGGCAGCCGCCGTTCAAATATATATGCCCTCGCAGAAACATATTCCAGAATTGTCTTCGAATTATGCGTGATAGAAATACTATTGAGCTCAACGAACGCTCAAGAAAACCTTGAAGGCACTTTATCCATGTTAAGTATACGTTGTTATCGGGGCCCATAACTTTATAGCAGGTGACTCAGTAGAATCGCATTGTCTCACAACGGCTCCGCACACTTTCCTTAAATACGCAGCCATCAGGTGTCGCTAATGGATCATTGCCCGTCTTCAGCATCGCTGTAAAACGTGCCCGTCAATCTAAGCACACTAACACAATTACGTAAAGAATCAGCGATTTCAAGCCCGCGATTGCTCGAAGTCGAGCACACCCATAAGGCCAGTATTAGACAAGGAACGGAGCAGCTTACATAATTTTTACGTGAATGCTCCGCACCTGTGGTTCTTATCGCTTTCAAAGCTAATGTGGCACCCTAGAAAAACACGCTTCTTCCAGATCCTTTCTATTTCTACTCTTATTTTAGGGAAGCCTGCAAAAACAATAAAAAATGCACCCGACCCGCTGAGCTTATAAGGACGGTCACCTAGCGTGTAGGCCGGATGGAGTGAAATCAGATTATCTAAATGTTTCGGGTGCGACAGTTCCCTGGAGACTGTCGCTGAGCTGGCGTTGTTTGGATCGGACTGCTGGTACGATCTGTTGGGAACTCGGCGCTGACGCCCGTGGTTGTACCTGGGTCGCAAGCCCCAAGGGTAGCGTTGGCCTGGCGGCCTGGGGTACAACTGGGAGCATCCGAAGGTCCCGGCAAAGCATGAGTCGACTGGTAACAACGAAACAACTTGTTTATTTTAACATCGCAAAGAGTTGGCGGTCAGGTTTGACCGAAGTAGAGAGACGGGAGAGCACTTCACTCAACAGAAGAAATCGGAGCCCTCCTTTTGGCGTCCGGGGGCAGCTGTTTTTATACTCTCGCAGTTGAGGGCAAGAAGGAACCCCTCAAAAGACGAGCACGTGAATGTACAATGGGCTAATGGTGACGCACACTGTCGTGGCGCTGCGCACGATCTCGTAGCACCCTGTCGTGGCGCTGCGCACGATCTCGTAGCACCCTGTCGTGGCGCTGCGCACGATCTCGTAGCACCCTGTCGTGGCGCTGCCGGTCGGACACAATGACTGTAACGAGAAGATGGTCCCTGCTTTGGCATCGCCTGTTTCGGGCACAATGACTGGAACGAGATCCCTGCTTTGGCATCGCCTGTTTCGGGCCCAATAACTGGAATGAGATCCCTGCTTTGGCATCGCCTGTTTCGGGCACAATGACTGGAACGAGATCCCTAGGCGGTCGCATCGCCGCAGACGCGCCTGGAAACACCTGGCGATGAGTGTTGCGGCGACGACGATCGGGCCAAAATGTCTGCCGCCCCGCCGCAGTCGCGCCGGCAAAACCACGTGTCGCAGGCGAAACGCAACAGACCGCCCCGCCGGGGGAAGGAGATCCCGATGGACAGGGGACTGCATCCGCTGTCCGGAGGGATGTCGCTCGATGATGCTCATAACCGAAGTCGGGCGTCCCTCGACGTTTCCTGAGCGCAGCGCACAGAGAAAGCCTCGTTCTCTTGTTCAGGTTCGCACGGGGCACTGCAAAGTGACTTCGGGAGAGTTCACATTTTTGTTCTCGTTCCCGGCAAGCGTTAGAACTACGCTGAAAACTCAACCGCTCAGTCAGCAAGCACGGCACAACCCTCACTAAGCCCTGCCAGGCTCTTTCCCCTTTTTATACCACTGCCTAGTTCCTTACAGTAGTCTAGCATCACTCAGAACGCGTCCACAAATTGAAAAATTGCACTAGAAAGCATATCATCACTTTGAAACACTAAACAAAAGCAATATGTTAAAAAAAATCCTGCCTCAGGAAGAAAAACATCAGTAACAAACAATTTTGAGGCTGATTCCTACGTTAGGGGCTTCGACTTAAGCCATCGGCGTTACCGTTGAGACTCCCCTTTTTGTAACGCACCTCAAAGGAATATTGTTGTAAAGCGAGGCTCCAGCGCAGGAGGCGGCCATTTTTGGGAGAGATGGTCTGCAGCCATTGGAGAGGGCAGTGATCCGTCTCAATGATAAACCTCGAGCCGGCTAGATAGCATGACAATTTCTGAACGGCCCACACGAGACATGCACACTCTTTCTCGGTGGCGCTATACGCCTGCTCACGACTGGTCAGCTTACGACTAGCATACAGGACGGGGTGTTCTACTTCTCCATTTTCCCGTTGGCACAGTACAACGCCCATGCCTCGCTCACTAGCATCGCACTGAACAATGAACCCTTTTGTATAGTCTGGCGATCGTAGCACAGGCTGGCTTGTTAGGGCACTCTTTAGGGCGCTAAAAGCTCTTTCCTTGGTCTCGTCCCAGACGACTGTTTGAGGCTCTGTCTTTCTTAGAGCATCCGTCAGGGGAGCCGCGATATCAGAGTACCTAGGGATGTACCTCTGATAGTAGCCGGCGACACCCAAGAACGACCGAACATCGGTCTTGGTGCGCGGTTGCGGAAAGTCTCGCACAGCGGCCACTTTTATTTCAGAGGGGCGGCGACGACCCTGACCAATCACGTGACCGAGGTAGACAACCTCGGCCTGTGCTATCTGGCACTTAGGAGCCTTGACTGTCAAGCCCGCTTCGCGCAGGCGGGTTAGCACTGCCCGCAAGTGTGCCATATGCTCAGACCAGGATGCGGAGAATATCGCTACGTCGTCTAGATACGGTAAAGCGAATTCTTGCTGTCCCCGCAACACTTTATCCATGAGGCTTGAAAAACAGTATGGCGCGTTCTTCAAACCAAAACTCAACACTTTAGGACGGAATGTTCCCATTGGTGAAATGAACGCCGCATACCTACTAGCCTCTTCTGTAAGTGGAACCTGCCAATAACCCCTGACAAGATCTAGGGTGGAAATAAACTGAGCGCTACTAACTTTCTCAAGGCGCTCCTCGATGTTAGGGATCGGATAAATTTGATCCTTAGTGATGGAATTAAGCCTGCGGTAGTCGACGCAAGGACGAGGTTCCTTGCCCGGTACCTCAACTAAAATCAAAGGGGAGGTATAATCACTCTCACCTGCCTCAATAACACCGAGCTGTAGCATTTTCTTTACCTCAGCCTCCATAATATCGCTCTGGCGGGGTGACACCCGATACGCCTTGGATCGTACTGGCTCTGTGGAGGTAAGTTCTATATCATGAGTAAGTACCGAAGTCCTACCAGGCCTCTCAGAGAACAGACCTTGAAACTCTTGTAATAGCTGGTGTAGTTCGGTTTTCTGCTCGGGCGACAGCGGTGCTTTACTGATAAGGTCACTAATGACTTGACCGGTGTCTTCCCTGTTCGTCACTGAGCCTAGTCCCGGAAGCTCGACTGGAAGCTCTTCAGGAACGTTTATCATCATGCACACCACTGCTTCCCTTTGTCTATAAGGTTTGAGCAGATTACAGTGGTAAACTTGCTGTGCTTTCCGCTTTCCTGGCAGACTTACCACGTAGTTAACGTCTGACAGTTTCTGAACAATTCGTGCTGGGCCCTCCCACTGCACGTCTAGTTTGTTGTTTAGCGATGTGCGCAATATCATGACCTCATCGCCAACCTCAAAACGACGGGCCCTGGCTGTCCGATCATAATAAACCTTGGCCCTCTGCTGGGCCTTTGCCATTGCTTCACCTGACAACTCCTGTGCCCTTCTTAAGCGTTCGAGGAGCTTAAGTACGTACTCCACCACGACTGGGTCGTCGCCCCTACCTTCCCACGATTCTCGAAGCATGCGAAGCGGAGATCGAAGCGAGCGACCGTACACCAGTTCAGCTGGCGAAAACCCCGTAGCCGCATGCGGCGCGGTCCTTAAAGCAAACATCACCCCAGGCAGACACAGCTCCCAGTCAGTTCGATGTTCAAAACACAACGCTCTCAACACGCGCTTCATGACGGAGTGGAGCTTCTCAACGGAATTCGACTGTGGGTGGTACACTGAGCTGTGTAGCAGCTTTACCCCACACCTTTCGAGAAAAGTTGTCGTCAAAGCGCTAGTAAACACTGTGCCCTGATCTGATTGAATTTCTGCAGGAAAACCAACTCGCGCAAATATGGACAGTAGTGCATTGACTATCTCAACTGAGCTGAGTTCTTTAAGCGGCACTGCTTCAGGGAACTTTGTCGCTGGGCAGATCACAGTCAAAATGTGTCTGTACCCCGTGGCTGTTACCGGCAGAGGTCCCACAGTATCAATAACGAGCCGTCTAAAAGGCTCCGTAATGATAGGTACCAATTTCAACGGCGCCCTCGATTTGTCCCCTGGTTTGCCCACCCGCTGACAAGTGTCACATGTCCTCACGAAATGGTCTGCGTCCCGAAAACACCCTGGCCAATAGTACTCTTGCAAGAGACGGTCCTTAGTTTTCTTAACTCCTAGGTGTCCGGACCACGAACCCCCGTGTGACAAGCGCAACAGATCCTGACGATAGCATTGAGGCACGACCAGCTGATCGAACTCCACTCCTCGGCGGTCTAGATACTTCCGGTACAGGACTCCACCCCTTTCCACAAAACGCGCAGTTTTCCTGGCGATACCTTCTTTGACATTGCAGCGCACGTTTTCCAGGCTGCCATCCTTTTTTTGCTCGGCTATCAAAGCCGACCGGCTGACTTTTAGCAACCTATCAAGTCCGTCTGACGTAGGCGCGATGAGCAAATCAGTAGATAGCTCTTCTAACTTTCCCGAATCGGGATTTTCCTCTCCAGTATCTGGCGCCTTCAACGCTACAGACTCAATTTTATTCAGTTCGGGCGTGCTCTGAATATCAGCTTGCTGCGCCTCTGACCCTTTTTCGTTGTTTGATAACGTCGGCCCCGCAACTACCGCCTTTGCAGCGAGCTCCCGAACCTTCGATCTGGTTAAGGCCTGAACACTAGCTTCACCAAACAAAAGCCCCTTCTCGCGCAGGAGGTGATCGGACCTGTTTGAAAATAGGTACGGGTACTGGGGTGGCAGCATAGATGACACTGCCGCCTCCGTCTCAAGCGCTCCGAAAGGTCCTTCAATAAGCACCTTTGCTACTGGCAGACACACGCTATGAGCTTCCACGGCTTGCTTGATCCATGCGCACTCGCCCGTGAACATATGGGGTTCTACGTAAGACGGGTGAACTACATCCATCGTTGCTGCGGAATCGCGAAGCACTCGGCACTCTTTCCCGTTCACGAGGAGGTCTCGCATGTAAGGCTCGAGAAGCTTCATGTTCTCGTCAGTGCTGCCTATTGAAAAAAAAACAACTTTTGGTGTTGTTTCCGGACACTGCGCCGAAAAGTGACCCGGCTTCTGGCACGTATAACAAACGCCCGCTCGCCTCATCTCGAACCGCTTTCTGCGTTCGGCTTCGGCTGCCGCCGTCTCCTTAGGTTCGGTCGCACTGCTTCCACTCGCATCCGCACTACGCGTGTTCCCCTTTGCTCTCATGGGTGTGAACTTCGGCCTCTCGAACTTCGAGCCAAATTCACCCTTTTGACCATCCTTAGCTCCGCGAGCCCGACGCGTCACAAACTCCTCGGCTAGCTCAGCGGCTTTAGCCACCGTACAAACGTCTGGCCTATCCAAGACCCAGTATCGCACGTTCTCCGGTAACCGATTATAAAACTGTTCTAGCCCGAAACACTGCAGAACTTTATCGTGGTCACCAAACGCTTTCTCTTCTTTGAGCCACTCCTGCATGTTCGACATAAGCCTATACGCAAACTCTGTATATGACTCACTTCTGCCTTTCTCATTTTCCCGAAACTTCCGACGGAACGCCTCCGCAGACAGCCGGTACTTTTTTAGAAGACTCGATTTCACTGTGTCGAAATCCTCTGCCTCCTCTCTATCCAAGCGAGCGACTACGTCGGCCGCCTCGCCGGGTAACAAAGTGAGCAAGCGCTGTGGCCACGTTTCCCGAGAGAACCCCTGCTTCTCGCACGTTCGCTCAAAGTTAACCAGGAACAAACCAATGTCCTCTCCAAGCTTAAACGGCCGCATCAGGTCAGTCATTTTGAACAATACTCGTTCTCCTGCACCGTGTGCCTGACTTCCATTACGAGCGCGTTCCATCTCTACCTCAAGACGCTTCATTTCCAAAGCGTGTTGACGGTCACGCTCTTGTTGCTCTCGCTCTTTCTGTTCTTTAAGTTCGCGCTCTTCTTTTTCTTTCTGTTCTTTAAGTTCGCGCTCCTGTTTCTCTTTTTGCTCTTTAAGTTCGCGCTCCTGTCTTTTTGACCTCTCCTCAATAGTCTCAAGGCATTCCGACAGCTCGTCATCCTCAGCCTCTAACTCAAGAATAGCCTTTAGCAGTTCAGGTTTTCTTAGTTTGTCTGAGACATCCAGACCCAACTCTCTTGCAAGCTCCAACAATTTCGGTTTGCGCAACGACTTCAAATCCATGGCTGCTCTGAATGCTGCTTTCTCTACTGCTTACTATTGTCTTGCCGCAAACTAACCCGGCCGCAACGACAACCACAATTACCAGCTCTGTTTCTGACACTAACAAAAGCCTGGCAAAGCTCAGAAGAAGAAAGTCCCGCACTCACCAAACCTCGCAGGCAGGAATTCCGCGCAGTCGTTCCGCTGCAGGCAACCAGTCGTCACACAGGGCTCGTTGCACTGCTCCCGGATCGTCGTTGAGCTGCTCAGCATACAGTCAACTGCATCTCTTCGCTGCTGGCCTCCGTTGTCGCGATCCCACCGCTGCCACCAGATGTTTGGATCGGACTGCTGGTACGATCTGTTGGGAACTCGGCGCTGACGCCCGTGGTTGTACCTGGGTCGCAAGCCCCAAGGGTAGCGTTGGCCTGGCGGCCTGGGGTACAACTGGGAGCATCCGAAGGTCCCGGCAAAGCATGAGTCGACTGGTAACAACGAAACAACTTGTTTATTTTAACATCGCAAAGAGTTGGCGGTCAGGTTTGACCGAAGTAGAGAGACGGGAGAGCACTTCACTCAACAGAAGAAATCGGAGCCCTCCTTTTGGCGTCCGGGGGCAGCTGTTTTTATACTCTCGCAGTTGAGGGCAAGAAGGAACCCCTCAAAAGACGAGCACGTGAATGTACAATGGGCTAATGGTGACGCACACTGTCGTGGCGCTGCGCACGATCTCGTAGCACCCTGTCGTGGCGCTGCGCACGATCTCGTAGCACCCTGTCGTGGCGCTGCGCACGATCTCGTAGCACCCTGTCGTGGCGCTGCCGGTCGGACACAATGACTGTAACGAGAAGATGGTCCCTGCTTTGGCATCGCCTGTTTCGGGCACAATGACTGGAACGAGATCCCTGCTTTGGCATCGCCTGTTTCGGGCCCAATAACTGGAATGAGATCCCTGCTTTGGCATCGCCTGTTTCGGGCACAATGACTGGAACGAGATCCCTAGGCGGTCGCATCGCCGCAGACGCGCCTGGAAACACCTGGCGATGAGTGTTGCGGCGACGACGATCGGGCCAAAATGTCTGCCGCCCCGCCGCAGTCGCGCCGGCAAAACCACGTGTCGCAGGCGAAACGCAACAGCGTGTTATTATTATAGCTCTTAGGAGGACTGGAGTTGGTAATACTCGTCATAAATACCAATAACTGTCGACCTCCGACAGCGCAGCAAATGACTCGCGCGGCTTCTCCTGGTCGGAAGACGAGGCAAGGACGCATTTACGCGCAGGAGACTCTCCGAATTTGTGTGGACTATTGAGTAGCTTCAGCGTTCGCCAGCGCATTCGTCTGCTCTGTACTTGCTGTTGATGAGCAGATCTGTCGCTCGTACTTCCAGCACCATTATTACAAGAGCGGATTGTTCTTAGCGCTGGTGTTGCTGTTGTCTTGCTGGGCATTACGACCGGCTTGCACCACCCGTAGATGTGACGTATAGGAAAAAGCTTGCATACACAGCGAAGGTTTTACTATCTTTGTTTTTTAGAGAAGTTGCATGGCCGCGGCAAATCGAAAAAACGCCAACTGTCGTTCGTGAAAGCCAACGTAGCCTTCATTCTTGGCACTATATTGCTTATTGTTTAGCTTTTTTTTGACTAATAATATGCTAGAAATGTATATATAATAATGCGACAGCATATCAGCTTTACGGTGTCATTTTGGCATGAAGCAATTAAATTCAAATTAAATTCTGGGGCATTACGTGCCAAAGCCACAATGTGATTAGGAAGCCCACCGTAGCGAAGGACTCCGGAATTTTAAGCCCGGCGGTCGGAATTTTAATCATACGCTCTTGGGCTTAGTAGCGATGCGCCAAAGCCCGCACCACGACGGTTTACGAAAAATTTGGCATAAGTTCAGTGCGACTAGAAGTACAAAATTTGAGGCGGTTCTTGTGCTCAGTAGATCATACACTGCTACTGACAGTGAGCAAAGGCCTCATGGTAACTGCCGCAGTACTGCACACATGGCCCCAATTTGAAGTTGTCTATTGCCCTTTTGCAACCACGTGATCATTACACATTCTATCTTTCCAGCGGTTATCTTGCGCAAGGTTTAATTTGCGTCACACGAGATGAGATTTCCTTATTTTGACACGCTACATTTAATGCCATCAATTAAAACCATTTTGTGAACTAAGAAAGTAAGTTGTGACTTGTTTTTTCAAAATTTTATTCGGATAAAGCAGGGCTGTTACAGAGCTGCGACTGCGTGCCCGTGGTTTTTCTTCTTCTCTAGTTATCTGAGTAAATAAAGCTTCGAAGTGAGATAACTAGCCAAATTTATAAAAATAAATGTTGGAAGACGTAGAAGTAATAATAAAAAAACTTTTTATTCTAACCGTCCATAACATGATTAATGGTATCTGTGTTTTCCAAATCGCAAACCCCAAATCAACGGAGGGGCCTTGATGATTTCGGTCAGCTATAACTGCTTCTATACTGTCTGTGAAATCGAGATAAAAAATACCAGCCTACTGGCAAACGGCGCGTAGACAGCCTCTTTCTTATTTGAGATGAAGCCATCATTCCTGCCTAAGGACTGGCCGTACTGTAACGTGTGGTAAAAAGCATTTTACTATCTACCACATCCCTGAGTTGTGTCATTCGATGCCGAAATTACGGTCCTGCTACATTTGACGCGCAGGTAACCCTTTTCCGTACGTATCTCAAATGCTTTAAGGAAAGAAGGAAACACAAAGAAGAAGGAAAGAGAAAGAAAGGAAGGAAGAAAGCACGTTCACGGGGATGAACTGCGGATCATGGCACGCATACACAAAAACAAAGAAAAGGATGAAAGAAGAGAGAGACCGGGAGAGTGCCCTGCTGTGTTGTCGTACAGTATTTCCCCCCTTCTTTAGCCTTACACAATATATTGCTCTTTGGAATGTTGTTCAACCAAACGATAATGGCTGCTTTATTACAGATACTAAAATTAGACAGTATTTAGAAACAAATAATTGATAATTAAACGCAAATTAAAATGAGGTACTAAAAAACAAAGCACACCCCCCCCCCCCCCCCATTGCAGGCCGGAATAAACCCACGAAGACGTAACGGCCCCAATTCAATGCTCCGCCGTCTACGGTGTCCACATCACCCTTTTACACTCATTGCGAAAAAAAAACGGCTGTTTCCTTTCGTACAAAGGAACGGAGAACGCGGTAGCAACAGTGCGAAGAGGAAGGCGGGAGAGAGAGAGGCTGCCGAGTGCAACAGGCAGCGAGGCAGGCCTTCACACAGAGTGTCAGCAGGGGAGCGTGCAACACAATTGCAACCCAGCAACGCGTCTAAAGAGCCTCGGCTTCGCTAGCCGTGTCAGCCCTAATTTGATAAGCCCGCTATCCTGCCCCCTCCCCCCCCCCCCCTCGTGGGATACCGCTGCCCACTGACCGAGTTTTGACCGAGAGGGGAGAGGCGAAGTGCAGGGCGATCGATTAGCGGCCTACGGGCGCAGGACACCAGAGGGAGCGCGGGAGTGGAAAGAGGACGCGCATTTACTATTTGCCGCCCACTGAGAGAGACACGCTTGCAGGCGAAGTCAGAAGCCGGAGCCATTTTTGTTGCAGGGAGCTCCGGTATAACGATTCTTGCTGTGTAACTAGTAAGACGAGGCAGGAGAATATTACGGTCGCATACATGGAATATTCAGACACACGCGACAAACAAAACAAAAGAACAGCGAACTACTTGTGAAACGACGTCTTAGTAGGCAAGTGGATCAGTGCTTGTCTTAAGTGGTGTCTTGTAGACAACGTATTCAGCGGTATATTTTTCTTCTAAGCTCTGGACCGAGCTGGGTCTGAATTGCGTGTTTGGACCTGTCATCCGTCGTAGTAGGTAGAGGACTGCGAAGTGTGAAAGCACTTCGGTAGTTGGGTGGACAGTACTTGGATGTTTGATGAAACTCGCTGCCATGTCATCCTTAGCTTCATCACGTTCATTCCTATTCTTCCACCGATTTGTTTACAATTCTAACAGTCCTAACAATTCTAACAATAGTCTAACAATAGTCTAACAATTACTAACAGTGTATCTGAGTTACTTTTTTACTTAATCTCTCCTTAACACCTTATTTTACAGCCTTCGCTGTCTCACTACCACCCTTTGAAAAGCTTAACTGGAATCGCACTCTTCAGCTTATCGATAGGCCATCGCCAAGCTGAAGAAATGCAGGCGAAGCGAGTGGCAAAAGGCAAATGGCGGACTTCAAAAGAGCAGCAAGAGAGAGTTGCGACCCTCCTCGGCTTGTCCACCACCGCGTAGTGCCCCTACACAAACGAAGACACTTCGGTATAAAGACGTCGGTGACTTTAGCCTTCACCAACACGAAAATACATTGCTCATGCTCTCCTGAGTGTGTTTGCTCCAAACAGAACCGCACGGAATAGTGCTGGACATACGGCTCATAACATTGCGCCAGGCATGGCATGTCATTGCTTCACATTTTGGGACAAATTGTGGCATTAAACACAACGAAGTGTCGCAACTGCTTTACACTAGGGTATTGTTTCTTTTTTTAGCTCTCGCTTAAATGAAGAGGCTAAAATTAAATCCCACCTTTTTTTCTAGATTTTGATTGCAGTATGCACTGTAAATTTCGGAACTATGGGTCGCCACCTTTTCCTTGAAAAATCTTGTCACTCGTCTCAACAGGTTTACGCTGACATTTCCTATCACACCACCATTTCCTTTCTTCTATTGTTTCCTACCCTTTCCCGCACGTGTAGTGAGTAGCAGTCAGCGGGAAATTTATTCTGATTAACCTATCTGTATATCATCTCCTACTTGCCTCCTCCTTTCTGATGCTACTTGTCCAAATGGCGAGGTAGAAAAGCCGAGTAATAGGTCACCCCTCATAAACTACAACGTAATGGGTCAGGCGCGTTTTGTACAGAATTACATGACCTCATGCTTACTCAACTTTTCTACAGGTACAAGTTTGCGCAGAACTTGGAGCTACCACACATGGCCTTTTTTGGTCGTCATTTACTCACGAGGGAACGTCTTCGCGAAAACGGTCGTATATAGAATGTAATAAGTTGCCTGCCTTGTCAAAGCTTGTTTCAGCTCTATCCGTCTTTTGTCTTTGCACAACTTAATGTCCGGCAAATGACTGTCACGTGCGGGAAGCTTTCTGCCGGGCATGAATTTACGCAAGGGGAAATGGATGAATGGATTTTATGAGCGTCCCCTTTGGAACGAGGCGGTGGGTTGCGCCACCAAGCTCTTGCTATTATACTGCCTAATGTACTACCTAGGTTAAACAATGAAAAAAGAAAAAGAAACACTATGAACTACCATGCCCAAATTTTCTGATCCCCTATTCCGAACTGTGCTTTTGTACGTCTCCGTCTTTTGTCGTTTCCCTACTTTTCTTCCACCAATCCTCCAATCGCCTCTTACTAATGCCTATTACGGACATGTTTGCTTTACCACTGCTCCCGCTGAACCCAAGGGCTTCAAGGAGGCCAGTGGTGCCTAAATCTAGCACTCGGTAGACGTCTTCACATTCTAATAAAACCATGCTCCGCCGTTTCCCTAGCTTTACCGCAGCAAGCACATGCTTCTTCCTTCTTATATCTCGCTTTATAGGTGCGTGTTCTAAGGCATCCCGATCTCGCTTCAAAAGGTAATGAGCTTCCCTTTGAGTTATCATAAATGCTTTCTTTCCTGATTTCGTTTTTTTTCTCCTAAGTAGTTAGTCATGGTAGGTTTCTTTTTCATTGCAGCCATCCATGAGATTATTTCAGCGTCTCTGACTTTCCGCTTGACCTTCTTTGTTGCTGTGCTGCCCACCATACAGGCCACATACCTGCTGGTAAGCTTCCTAGTTCTTTTACTCCACTGTGAATGAATGTTTTTCCTGTACAGATACCTGAACACCCTCCCAGCCCATTTACTTTCTTCCATATTCCTCAGCCGTTCTTCAAACTCAATTTTACTGCGAGCTTCCCTCACTTCAAAACTAGTCCAGCCCATATCACCCTGCACAGCTTCATTCGTAGTTCATGCAAACTGCCGCTATCGGTTATGTAATCGCGATGAGAAGCGAATCTTTCAGGCTCATAGAGTGTCCGCAATGCCGGTTACTGAATACAAGCTGTCATGCCGCTGCTTGCGTTTGCCTTCTGACCCCGCGGTACTCCACTCAACTGCATACCACCCCCCCCCCCCCCCCCCCCCGCGAAAGAAGTTCCTGGCTTCGCTAGTGAGAGTGATCTCTTTAGCGATACTGTTGTTGCCGATTTCGCCATGTTTAGGAACATGTCTGAACAAACTAGCTCGGAGCATAACCACCGTATTTCGGAGGCGTTCAGGGTGGCACAGGTACTACGTGTTGCCATTCCTTCTACATCTTTAAAAGCTTTTCGGGAACAATATATTTTTCGTAAAGCTTGCCGAAACTTTCGTAAACTTGTAGAATGATCCCAAATTCGTACACTTTACGAAAAATTACGGAGAGTTGGCAGGTTTGCAATTGTCTTGATGCTTATGGTCATATTGTCCTTCTGCAAGGGTCCGAACATTTACGCATTCCATATTCGATATTCCATACTAGACCATACTCTAGAGCAAACTGTAGCACAGAGATTATTTCACTTAATATGGGAATGGTCGGCAGTCCACAGATTTGTCTAATATCGTGGCTATGGTTTCCGACGTTCTTGAGGCCTTGTTTAATTTCCTCTTATTTTCTAAATTAGCCACCAATCGTGGTTTAGTGTGCACAGAAATGCAATAAATTTCCGTGCACGTGCATAATTATTGCAAGTTACTGAATTTTTAAGTCTAAATTTTATTGAGTGTGATCAATTTCCAAACTCGCCAAATCTGCATGAGCCCTTTGAAGACAGATGGAAGAAGTTAAGGCCAAATTTCTTCACTATTCCTAATGGTCGTTGAACCGACACGCTTGCAGCTCTCGAAGATGCTGCTAAGCCACAATTATCCTCAAGTAATTTCTTCGCATAACTCTACGCGCGGAGCGGTAATGAGCCCGTAGAGGCAGGAGAGAATCCACGCTTCTGTGTAGAGCTGTGCACGAGCTCGGCCCGCCCGGCCCACGGGCCGGGCTTGGGCCATTTGGAGATTCTCTTACTCGGGCTTGAGCCGGGCCCGAGCGAGGCTTTCTATGTCTCCGACAGACCGGTCGGGCTCCCCGATCTCGACTGCGCACCTTATGCGAAAGTATGCTTGTCGTCTCGCATGTAGGTACAGGAGGAAGTGCAATGTATTTATTCGTCAAAAATGGAATCTACAGGGACGGGAGAAAAGTTTGTTTCTTTTTGTTTTGGCGCCACCTCATTGCAGATCGGGCCGGGGGGCCTTAACCCGGCCTAAGGCCGAGCCGGGCCCGGCGAACTCAGGCTTTTTTAGCGTCGGGCCGGAACGGGCCGCCTGTGGTAGTGTAGGGTCCGGGCCGGGCGCGGGCTCAGAATTGCGCCCCGTGCACAGCTCTACCTCTGTGCTCCCTGCGTCCGTTCGCAACGACGCGCCGCTCCCCTCTCGACCGCGGCGCCACCTTTCGCAGAGCGTAAATACGGGACTCGCGCCCTTTCCCCACCATGTTTCCTCTCTCTCTTTATACCCTCTTTCTACCCTCTCGAGAGGCGGCCCGCGAATTCCCCTCACGTGAGAAAACTCGTGGCGGGCGCTGTTGCGACATTGAGGTGGTCTGGTAGCGCTCGTCACCCGTTTCGTGACAGAGCGTTGCCAGCTCTCTAGTTGGTAGCGAAGTCTCCGAGTCAGGCATCGGTGAGCATAACAAAAGGAACTTTATACACTATATACAAGTTATTATACAGGACAGGATGGGATCGGCACTGGGGCCGAGAGCTAATAGCATACGCGACTGTTTCCGCACGGCGACGTCCGGCAAGACTCCAACGCGTAACACATGTCACTCCACTCGAGAGCGGCACTCGGCTCACGGTGGTTCGGTGGATCCGGTTTTCCAGCCGGCGTCGTCGGGGCTTATAAAGCCCCGAGAAACGATTGTCACTCAAACGGCCCAATACGAAGCCAGCAGTCGACGGTCGTCCGAGAGGTCCAATCAGCGACAGCGCTGGATACCCGCTTCAACATTGCCGCGCGCGGTGACCTCCAGGGGAAAGGAAATACAGCGCAAGGCTGTCTGGCACTTTGTTGCACGTTTGGACAGGTCGCTCGCTGATGATCCTCCACAGGACGACGCTGCCTGGGGGCGCAGCACCTTGACTTGTCAAGGAAGCGTTAGGGCGCTGTGTCTTTCGGCGCAGCACCGCGCTTGTCCAAAGGGCGTTCGCAGAATGAATTCTGCATCTTGTAGATTCGGAATCCGGGCTGGTTGTACGTGCACAACAGTGCTCAAAACGCATGTGGTGCTGCTCGGGTGCGGTTGGGCTCGCGCTCGGCGGTCCTCGATATATCGACTGCGCACTGCGTCGGCGAGTGTTGGCTACCGCGGCTCGCCTACAAGGAACGCTCTAACGAAGGCATGGCGCGTTGGCTCGTGCCGTGTGCCTATGACACGAGTTCTGGCGGAAAATTGCTCTTCGTCGCACCTTTACGACTCGCCACGGATGATATCCCCATTTTGGACCGTCTCCACCAAGGCGAGAATTCACTACGTATTCCTGCAGCATGTCTGCAATGCATGATATCGTGCGTTTAATGCGTTAACTTTGAACTGTTATTAGATTCACGTCATGCACATGCGTAACACTTAAAGAGATTGACCGTGATGTCGTTCGCAACGTAATGTCGTTGCGAAAGGTCATTCGCCTATACAATGCGGCCACCCTTGAAACCAATATTTAAGGTGACCAGATAATAACCAAGCAATATTAAACAACAAAGTAGATATTTGTTAGTTGCGGGTAGGATATAAGTGTGGGCATTGGAACCATTTCTAAATATTACTGCAGATCCTTGTTAACGCATTTGGCGCTAGCTACCGCGTGCTTTGCTTTAATGAGGCATAGGGCGGTGGTAGTATTACAGATGACGCTAGTGAACCGAGACACCTGGCACAGCAGTACGAACTTTATGAAAAGAAGTTTAGTATATTTCGGCCTATTTGAGTTGCATGTCGCATATTTAGCTTACGTTAATCTATTGCACTGTGGTATAGTGATGCACATTGTTGTGTGGTTGTAACCGTAAATTCGCTCCTACGAGCACTCTAATTCATGCAACAAAAAAAGGAGCTCTGTATCAGGTCAATATGACTGATCAATCATTTCTCAGTAAAGAATAAGGAAACAAAAAGGAAACGACCAGCAAATGAAAGTGTCCTTGTTCCTCGTGCGGCCTTTTTGGAGGGTACTTTCTAGATGGCGTAAAACGCGATGCAAGACGTGGTAAGCTACGTGATGGCCGCTCGAAGGAGCGCGAATGAAAACAAGCACGAAAGAAAAAGAATGATATGGAGACCTCAGAAGGGTTTCTGCAGGGCACATCACCGTGAAGACAATCTGCTGCACGGGTTTGACAGACAACTGAAGCGCGTAGAGTGAGATAGCAAGCGGTGCTCCCGGTCATCTGCTTGCTGTGTGTTGTCGGACATGTGCTCTGTTTCCAACGCTGTTGCCTTATACTCACTGAAGCGTAAAGAACGTAGAGGAGATTCTGAGTGCTGCCACGGGAAAGGTAGGAGGAGGATATAACTTTATTGGGTCCTGAGGAACCCCTTCCCACCCACTCTTGGTTTAGTGGTCGGCAGGGGTCGCGGGCCGCACCCACGTTGGGACGGGAAGCCCGTGAGCCTCCGCAGCATCGGTCTACGGGATAGGTAATATCACCATTCTCTTAAATTGCAGCAACGGCGAAATAAACACATTTGGTAGCACGCAAAAGATCACGTACCGAATAAACAGCGCAGGTGGCTGGATGTAGGAAAATTACAGTATATGGAATGTCCAAAGTAAGGAAAGAAAGAATGCAGAAAAAAAAAAACCCACTGAAAGCTTCCAAGCCTTGAAGCACGTTTGAACGAAAAGGTGGAGCGCTGAACTGACGATTGCATTATTGACGTCTGGTTTGAGGTGAAACCCAACTTCAGCTTGGTGTGGTACAAACCTTAGTAAACATGCCCATCAGATTGGTTTTCCTTCTTTTTTAAGGTACTTCTTGCCCTTAAAGAAATACTGGCGGAATGTTTACGTTGTCATTTTTTGTGCGTTAAATAAACTTCTGGGACATCCGAACCCCAGAAAAAATATTGGCAGGCCTCAAAGTACCCTAAATAGTTTATTATAGTAATTTTCCTACAGCCACTTCCGGTTTCGTTTCTAAGGCGTTGCGACGTCGTTACGCAGAAGTTAGTCACGGCGGAGCAGGACATTTCGAGCGTTTCACAGTTGCTCCGGCTCACTCTGTCCTCTGTCGTCTGTAATGCTGCTACATCAAACTTCACAAAAAGCAGCTGCATAAGAGGTGACCGAACGCGTACGGGTCAGCGTCAAAATGTTGCAATGTCCTGCTTGTAAGTCATTCTGCGCCATGACGTCATAAAAGAGTATCCTCGTAAGAAACGAAACGGGAGCTTGCTGCAGGAACGCTACTTCGAGCTGTTTCTTGCGTTGTCATTTTTGAAGATATTTTTTTCTAGGGCCAGAGGCCTAAGACATATTTTACCACACACAAGAAAGAATCAGTTCAGAGAATCCATGTCATCTTTATGCTAAATCTTAACTAACAAAGCTTCAGAGCGCGAATGATGCGAAGTTCTGAAAATACCGAATCCAGTCCGCCACATTGAAAAGCGTCACGACTGAGAAAAAGTGAGTATATTTATAGCAAGCGTCTCAAAATGGTAGGCGTCGCTTTGTTTTACTAGTCGAGTTAGTGTTAGTCGAGAAAGAGAGAGAGAGAGAAAGCGAGAGAGCGTAAACATTTATTTCGAGAATCAGCGTGAAAGGGCTTTTCTTCGGCCGGGGTGGACGGCTGCTTTAGTCCAAAAAGCCATTGGCGATCGCAGCTTCCTGTGCCCAGTTCACCAGCGTGCGCTGATCTACCAGGCCTGAGGCTTCGTGCGAAGAATCGCACGATTCTTCACGGTACTCCTCTGCTTCGTCCTGCTTTTCGGTGGCTCGATCGGTTGCGTATTCCTCTATTTTGTCTCCTATTGCGTTGTCACGAACGTAAAGGTGGTTTCGTTTTTATCGCGGCTTTATTTCTATTGTAGGTCGGGAGCACTTGCGGTAAATCTATCTGCATTCTTAGCCTTTTGAGACAGACGACTATCGCATCTTTCTCGATGTGCATCGCGACACGGTAAGTCTAAAAAAAATATGTGTCCAACTTTGTGGCATTGATTGTCGAGCAGCTCCTGGTTCTGATAGCGACAGTCGTCACCCATTTCCCGCCCCCCTCCCCTACCTTTCTCAACTAACTCAGTTCCCTTCATAGTTAGCAACCCTACCTGATGCTGCGATCCTTCTCCGCCCAGTTGGACCACCGAGAAAGAATTCAGTTAAACAGGGCTGAGTGTGGATACCCTCTCATTCCTCTTCACTGAGGAAAGAAAGAAAAACCGAGCAGGAATGCATGACAGCGATGGAGATGATGAGAAATATGGCAAGAACAGCCGTGTGATGTTAATTTTGTACATGGCCAATCCGCTAGCGGTTATGTGGATTACGACGACGACGACGACAACAACAACAAGAACAACAACAACAACAAATGAAAACTATATTCAACAATTTTTCTATGTAGTTTTCATCTCATTCTGTGCGGGCAGTCACCCTCGTGGCTGTGGGCCATGTTTTGAGGACGCAACAACATGTTGCAGTTGAAGCCTGTGTTCCGTTCCTCCATCCTATGAAAATTGTAGCATGGCATGTATCTTAAATTTATACTTTCATAGCTATAGCCGTAACCGGTTCATATGCAACGATTTGTTGCGCTAAGTCGTTAGCGTGGCCTGTAAAAGGAAAAGAGTAACAGGCGGAATACAACAACAACAACAACAACAACAACAACAACAACAACAACAACAACAACAACAACAACAACAACAACAACAACAACAACAACAACAACAACAACAACAACAACAACAACAACAACAACAACAACAACAACAACAACAACAACAACAACAACAACAACAACAACAACAACAACAACAACAACAACAACAACAACAACAACAACGCAGAATGGCCACGTGCGTAAACAACGTTCTATTGTCATTATCTGACACGATGTTCCATTGCTGATTGTTTCTTTCTTTCATTTCCACTTGTATGCAGTTACTCCAGCGGTCATTTCATCCTGGAGAGGGAACTGCAACCGAATCTATCAAGCATGGCCCATTGCTAGGCACCAACGAACCTGCTGGATGTCGAACACGTCACCTGAACCTATCCATGAACGCGGGAGGAAACCGAGCGCTGTCTTTCCCATTCGTGAATACCCGCAGAGGCATACCGATCGTGGAGGAGATCCAACGGCTGTGCCTGGAGCCGCCCAAACTTTGCACATGCCGCCGACTTATCAGCCCTACTTTAATCGCTCTTCCCTTTTTCATAGACGTGTGGGCGTTCCTCTTTCGAAATAAACCAAAACCAGAACCTTGTGTAAGCTTTATGTGATTCCGTGCGGTTAGTTATGGGTAAAAAACAACAACAGTCTGAGTAGTGTATTGGGTATTTCGGGATAGTGGGCCCCGTAAAGAGGGCTAGTTACTGAGTTCTTTAGATTAAAAAAAAAAACAATGACTGACCGAAACAGATTTCTTTATTCCTTGTATTTTTCCTATTGCAGACTGGCTGCTGAAAAGGACGTCCTTTTCATTCTGATATCTTGAACTGAATGTTCAGCTAAACTATTGATTATTTATTTCCGGTTGTAATATTCGAAGTATTAAGGCTACTAGTATTCCACATATTATTTAGCCCTAAGCAGCCAGAAAATCTGGCCGAGCCTTCGCCGTTCACTCGCAGGCTCATTGTCGTCTGGACGCGCAGTGAGTGAGGCTGTCGTTAGCATCGACTTGAAAGGCTGCACCTCTGAACGCTTTCTGAGGTGCATTCATCACCAAATTAAAAAAAAAAGAACGAAAGTCACAAGCGAATTTGTTCGCTACTGCCGTTTTGGAAGTACCGCGGCTGTGTGATGGTCTGGCTATTGTACTCCGCATATTTTGGTGTACACACAGCGTACAATTCCTCAATTTTCTACCTTTTCAAGCAATCCGTTTTTTCACCACCTTGTTTCTGTGTAGGGTAGAAAACCGTGCGCTCGTCTAGTTGAACTGCTCCCAACTATCCTACTTTCTTTCTACCCCACAGAGAACTTTGCGGCCTCTTACAAAATTGGCACAGTCGCCTTTCAGCTTCAGCAGGGCACCTGACTTAGCGCCGGCGCCAGCGCATATTGAGCGGGAGATTTCGCCCGGCGCTTTAATGCTGGGCCCTGCGGCTCAAAGAAATCACATAGTGCTCAGAGGCACGGGTTGTGGCAAGAATTTGAGATGTGGCGCAACGACAGCCATCCGGGAATGTACATGGGATAAGGTTGTTTATTTGGCCCACCTCTATGCAGCGATCCTATTCTTCAAGCCCTTACTCGCACGAACGCTCTGCCCTTGTTGACGTCTACGCGAACAGAGAGGAAGCGTTTGCACTAAAAGGCGTACAAGCTCGCCAGAGGAACGGAAGCGGATGCTCCGGAAGCCCGTCTCGTCTTCAAGCGATGAGGTTCGGATGCGAGCCACTCAAGCATGAACGACGTCATTACAACCCTTCTGGGTTGGAGATGAGGTTGGGATTTAGCGCGCTGCGGGGACCGAATCGCCAGAATGAGCCTCAGTGGGAAGATGGCACGACCCGCACTGCGCGTGTAACGAATTCCGCGAGATCGTTCTGTTCGTTGACTTTCTGCCGAGAGTGTCATGGCCGGTATGTGACAGCAGAAAAGGAAGTGCCAGTCGGTGCCGCGGTAGCTAATCCAACATTTTATTCGCAGCTAGGTAATTCTTCGTGGAACAGTAAGCATTTTATGAAACTTGTCACGCGCTACGGTTACGTAAACGCCCGAAAATATCGTATCTTTCGTCAGAAATTACTTTAAAACCTGTACTTATGCGAAGTTTCTTCTGGCTCCCATCTTCAAAAAAAAAAAAAAAAAGCATTATCTACGAATTCACGTTGGAGAAGCTCGTTTATTACCAAGCGTCAGCGCGGGGGGGGGGGGGGGTGGGGGAGGAAGATTGATGTTCAGGTTAGGTGCAGCAGGTTGGAGATCGAGCGCTTGAGGGTTTTTGACGATATATTTTTTCACTGCGATACATTTCTTAGCGCTGGTTTAAGAGCACTTACATTTACACAATGTTTGTGTTTGAATCGGGGAAAAAAAACTTCACTTTTTGAACACCGTTTAGTGTTGGCATGGCGTACGATAGGATGTTTGTAGAGTGCCTGCACATTTGATTGCTTTATCACTTACCTCATGCGCTGAAGGGTGCGCCTATTAGAGTAAAAAAAGTTACGGCTGCGAGTAAAATATTTCTACTGTAGTTACATACAATTTACATAAAGTTATGGAAGGTTGTTTCAGTCGAGCATGCGAAAGCGAGGTCATATTAAAAATATATTTTGCTTGGCCATCATTGGAGGATTTCTGCTTGGACATTATTTAAGTAGTATGTTTTTCCAATAGTGATCAACGCTTTTGAATAACATCGCAGCAAACACATTCAAAACACCTTTGCATAATATTGGAGATTTGAGCACATCGCTTCAGTCGGTGGTGGAGGTGAAAACAACGATTAGCTCAATGATACAACTGGTCGTTCGTAGCTACCTTTGAGATTTCGTGTGAATTTAATTTTTCCATAACTGATCCGATTCCCCCTGAGTAATCTAACAAGGTTGCAATTGGATTTCACATTCCTGCATTCTGCCTGTTATTAAATCACTGGTTCAGGCTTGATTACAAGTTTCACTGCTATATTTTGTTGTGCTTTCGATCTGTGAAATAGTTACGTTTACATAAAAATATTTTGCCGTGCTTTGTATATTCTGAAAAGTGCCTTCCCCTTTCTCTAAGGAAGTACTTGAAGGTAAAATAAATAGAATGAAATGTCTGTTATGCCTCAATAATCTGCATCAGCCACGCTTACGCCATCTAGAAGTAGAAACGCTTGCACTACAGTCGATACTGAAGACATATAAATATTATATTAAGAGCCAGTGCCAGTTCTGAGTGGTTATCTTCAAATTGCTGACATAGTCTGTCCTTCTTGCTCTTCCTAGTTAGACTAAACTACACCGCGTAACCATAACGGCTAGGATCGTCAAAAAACATCTATGTAAAGAACGAAAATGAACTTAACAGAAACACATACTTCATTAGAGCGTCTTAGTGGACGCTTG